>NC_137628.1:1229645-1391883 GCF_963383615.2 Lipophrys pholis | reverse complement strand
AGTGGACAGTGTCCACAGGAAGCAGTAAATTCTCTGTCTTCTCTCGGTTTTTCATCAACGTGACGTTTTTCCTCTGAACTCTGAATTTATGTCCGTCGGGTTTTTGTTGCCCTCAGTTGACACTTTTTTTTTTTTTACTTTTTGTGAGAGTGCTCACTCTGCAACTCCTCTTTTTGAAACTCATCTCATTTCACAATAAAGTACAAGTTAAAACAAATACAGTAATATATCATTTCCATTTTGTTTGATTCTCTGATGTTTTTAAAGTTAATTTCTAGAAGGAAACAGAAAAACACCGTTAGAACGTCTGCATGCAGGTTTTACAATATCAGTCTTTTTAATTTGATATTATTCATCAGCTGTTCATATAAAATCCCTTTTGTTCAGGATTTTAACGGAACGTTTAAGGTGTTAAACTGGCAGCAGATCGAGAGCGTCTTAAAGAGAATTGCCTCCATCAGTTTGTGCAGCAGAAAGTTCAAATCCAATTTAGAGTGAATGCAGCTGAATTGAAGTTGCCATGAAAGTGAGATCAGCGCTGCAATGAAATATTATCCTCCACGTTTCCTCTCATTTACCTGGAAATTAACCTGATTTTATCTTCCAGCTTCCGCCAAGGAAACGCTTCAATTTCTATTCAGACTGAACCTGTAACTCGATCTGAAGTGTAAATGTGGACGATTCCTTACGGAGTCTTTTGTCCTGCAGGCAGAGACGGATGGAAACGTTAGTCTGCACCAAGAAAAATCCACAAATTAAATTCCAGCAGAGAAAAAGGTTTTATATGATCTGATTCCTAATTATTACTGAAACTGTTTCTTCATGTAAAGAGTTGAAACGGTGTAGTTCTTATGCTAAATGTCAGAAATCACTTTTAGACTCGAAATATGCACAAGAGGCCGCGTTGCCACGGCAACGTTTCAAGTTAAAAAATCCTTGTTTCGACATCTTTGTTTCAGAAAATGTTCTGAAAACGACGTCCGTTTCCATGGAAACGCTCTGTTTTCAGTCACTGCCGTCACGTGAACGGGGCCTGAGTTTAAATGTGAATAAAGACAGAATGCAAAGGTTTGCAAATCTTTTTAATCTGCTTTATTCACATTAACACCGTCAGATGTGGAAACAGACATTTTGCTGTATTCTGTGAAATATCGACTCAATCTGAACTTCGAACCTCGTCATGCTGCCGGGCGTTACCATACAAGCCATGAAATGTAAAAGGTTCCAGCTTTCTGTGTCGCTGGGAAATAAAGAAATCCCTGCAAAGCACCTTAAAGATTAGAATTGGTTCCATCGAGGTTTTTAAAGAACAAAAGATAAAGACATTGTCACATCAGTGGATCAGTTGTGAAGTTTTACCAAACGTTGTTCTCAAGGCTTAACGAGTCCGTTTGGGTCGTTTCTTCTTCTTTCATTAGATTCGGTTTTGTTTCCTTTGAAATACAAAAATTCACAATAAACTGAAACTTTGAGGTAACGTTGATGAAGCGAGGCGTTTCCACTGAAAACAGACGAGACGACCAGCGATGCTCTCGTGAAGCTTCTTTCTCTTTTCTTTCCCATTCCAGTCTAAACTTTACGCTTTAGTTCTTCAGTTTTACGCCACAATGGGGTTTTTTTTTTTTGTTCATTTCCAATAATAAAATTAAAGGAAAGTACTGAGCTTCAGTGAACAGCTTCTGGAAAAGTCTCACATGTAGATTAAGTAGTTTATTTCCTGTTTTCTAACTTGCTCCAGACGTCATGTCAGTCCGACTTCTTTCTTCTTCATCAGCTTCTGTATTTCGTCTGGAGTTGTGGAATTGTTCCATAAATGAAACCTTGCACTGCCCCATTTTTTAACCATAGTTTGCAGCAGAGTTCAATTTGAGTTGATTCCTGCAAACAATGTACAAGATAAACAAAAGAAATGACTTTGAAACCTTTGGGGAAACTTGTCAAAATGAAGATTTGTTTCAGCTGCAATCATTAAAAAAAAAAAAAAAAGACTTTCCGGTCCTGGAAGGAGAGTAAATATAGACGAGGAGTCAATAATCTGTAAAGACGAGAGATTTGATCTTTTCTTGCTTGTTCAAGTCTTCATGTGGCTTCAGTTTCTTCCTGGAACCCTGCAGGTTTTTATCTCGCCTCCAAATACCAAATCCTGGACTGGGCGTGCGTGTTCACTCTGGTTTTATCGTATCGACTAACAAACAGAACACAGAGGAAGTTTTACGGTCGAGCCGTTTGGATCTAAATTGAAGCATGAATGCAGGAAGCAGCAGCTGCTGGACGCCGGCCGGCTGGCAGGACGCCGGCTGCTGCTGCTGTGTGAGACGGGATTTATGGCCTCAACAACACCACTACAAATCCTCCTCGGCTGTAACGCCCGCGGGTCCTGAAGCCCGGCTCTTGTTTGGGTGGAAGTTTGGGTGAAGCTGGAAAGTCTGGGGCTCTTATTCTCACCTGGTGGGAGGAGGAACGTCGGATATTTCCCCTCGACTTTTACAAAAAAAATAATCTTCAGTGGCCTGCAATATGCAACTGGTTCAGAGCTGCTGTGAGCAGCCAAACCTGTAGGGGGCAGTGTAACGAAAAGCATGAAGCCATGATAGCCAATCAGAATCCTGGAAAAAAACACGACGTCCCGAATTGTGACGTAAATCTCCCCCTCCCCCCCTTTTATAGGCAAAGGGAGACACAGTTTTCAGGAATCTTTGTTTGTTGTGACTCGTCACCGCGTTTATGTGTAAATGCAAGAAAACGCAGAGAAATCTCCGTGTTTTTAAATACCCGGGCTTCATTCTCACCCGATGGCGGAGGAACGTCACGTCGTCTTGTAGAGGAACACAAAAACAAAGCGTTTTACCTGGAACATTGTGGTAGAAATGTGTCCCCAGGGTCCTGCCATGAATGTTCGAACTTTGCTCACATCTTAGCAGAGAACGTCTGGCTCATTGAGGTTTTTGACCTGAAGTGAGGTAAAAGCTAAAGATGAGCAGAGTCCTGGGTTTCGTCTGTTTCCCTGGTTGCGGTAAGCATCTTCTACCTGAGCGTGTTTCCTCTCATTCCCTGACCTCGTCTCATGTTGCAGTTGAGGTTCATTGGTGACTCTGGATTGGCTGAATAAGTGAATTAGACTCTCCTGTTGTAACCCGACTTCACTGACCTGAGCTGTAAACCGTCTTTTACTGAAGATCGATGGATTCTGTTTCTTTAAACGCTAATAGACTCAGAAAGTCATTTTACTCCTTTAGACACCAACAATCGAGGCAAGAAAGTTTAATATTCCGTTTTAAATGACTTCAGACTGTGAAATGCATTTAAAAACTTTTTTTTTCTTACTACTTTATTGGATTATAACTCTGGGGAAGCGTGAAAAACGGTAAGATTCCTCAGAACCACACCATCTCTCACTTGTTTCTTTAAATAGATCACACACAGTGTGGAATGTCATTTTCTTTTTTTTTTTGTTATGTCTCCCCTGGAGGCAGCTGCCCCCCCCTCCTCCACCTCCACCTCCACCTCTGAAAACCAACCCATCCTCCCTTTCATGACTAATGTGTTCATTTCCCGGACCGAGCTGACGTGGAGGTTCTGTCACACGGAGAACTCGGATTAGTTTGCCTGCGTCGACGTGTCGTCCCGTTTAAACAACGTCACACTCAGGATTTACAGCCGCTCGCGCTGCTGCCGCCTCCCCGGGAAATGTGTTTAAAACTGGCTTCATGAGGACATTTTCCTCCTCTTTCAAACCTTCTGATGCATTTTTTATGCTCCCAACGATTTAAAGCTAAAAGGAAACCGTCTCTGCAGCGCTGAAGGTGTTTTATGTCGCCTGCTAGAATTGGTGAGGCCATAAAACTGTGATGCAGTGGTTCATTTAGCCAGTGGTTAACGTCTTTACTGCTCCTCATCCATTCACTGTGTCACGTCAGGACAAGGCTGCCGCGTGGTGCTCTTCACCCTCTCATCACTCTTCGCCCTCATCACTATTCACCCTGTCATCACTCTTCACCCTCTAATCACTTTTCATCCTCTCATCGCTCTTCATCCTCTCATCACTATTCACCCTCTCATCACTCTTCACCCTCAGCACTATTCACCCTCTCATCACTATTCATCCTCTCATCGCTCTTCACTCTCATCACTATTCACCCTCTCATCGCTCTTCACCCTCATCACTATTCATCCTTTCAGCGCTCTTTATCCTCTCATCACTATTCATCCTCTCATCTCTCCTCACCCTCTCTCCTCTCATCACTATTCATCCTCTCATCTCTCCTCACCCTATCATCACGATTCATCCTTTCAGCGCTGTTCATCCTCTCATCCAGAGTAGCTGCAGTGTGATGCTCTTCATCTCGTCAGCATAGCGACTAGCTGTTAGCATAATGGCTGTTAGCATAGCAGCTAGCTGTCTCTAATCAGCTCGCCCCTCAGGACTCTACTTAATCACGTCTTTAACTCCTTGAACAAACTGTAGTTTCAAGTCATTTCCATCCCCAACATTTATCGTTTCTTCCTCTGTGACTCTGTTTCTCCTCGTCCTCCCTCACAGAGCCTCTTAAATCCTTCTTCTCCGACCGTCAGCGCTGTGTGGCCTCCTGCCATCACATCGCACCAGAACCTCCTTCTCACCCCCCTCTGATCCTTGAGTTCTGTGATCGGCTGGTCCTCCCTGGAGAGGCTCAGTCATAACCTGGCTGCTGTCGTGTGTCTGCAGGATTTGAAGCTCTGGGAACGTTAGTGCTGCGACATCAGGAGACACAGAGTCACGTTTACAACCTGCATGAAGAGGGAGAATCATCTCTCCCTAATCTGAGAGCTTTTCTATAAAAACATATTCATGTAGAAACACTGAGAGAGAAACAGCCGCCAGGTTCAGACTGTAAACAGACGATGAGAGATTGACGCTCTTAATTTGTTTCCTCCCAAATCAAAAGTACTTAAGCAGCCGTCTTCAGTGACTGTGTGACGTTCTGCTGCTCTGTCTCCTCCAGGCGTGTCCTTCAACAGTGTTTACACTCAGATCTGGAGAGTTCTGCTCCATCTGGCTGCCGATCCTTTTCCTGAAGTGTCCGATCTGGCCATGAAGGTCCTCAACAGCATCGCTTACAAGGTACGTTCTGGATTCTCTCCATCACTGCTGAGAGCTTTTCTTCAGAGGAGGCGCCGAGTTAGCTCCTTCAACACAGCGGAGGTGTCACCTTCCTGTAATTCTATTCAAGTAATTAACTTTATCCATCTTACAGTTTCTATGTTGTGAATCTTGAATTAATTATCCTGAAATAACATTTATATTTCAATTTAATTTCCTGGGGTTTATCAGTGTTGTTAATTTTTGTCCACGTTTGTGATTGAATGATGATCTGAGCAGGAAAAACAGAACAAAAATCTCCAGAGTAGAATTTCACTTGATGGTTGTTGTGATACAAAGGTACAAGAAAACTTGTAGAAGCAGTTTGAAGCGACATGACCAGTAGTTTAACTGTGGAGTGACACTGTGAGGAGGCGTTTCCTTGATAAGGCGCAAACCTCAACGTAGAATCAGTGGAACAAGACGGTAATCGTACCAACGCTCGACATGAAGCAGTGAAAGAGACTGACCGCTAACAGCATGCTCAGCTAACAGCATGCTCAGCTAACAGCATGCTCAGCTAACAGCATGCTCAGCTAACAACATGCTCAGCTAACAGCATGCTCAGCTAACAGCATGCTCAGCTAACAACATGCTCAGCTAACAGCATGCTCAGCTAACAGCATGCTCGGCTAACAGCATGCTCGGCTAACAGCATGCTCAGCTAACAACATGCTCAGCTAACAGCATGCTCAGCTAACAGCATGCTCAGCTAACAACATGCTCAGCTAACAGCATGCTCAGCTAACAGCATGCTCAGCTAACAACATGCTCAGCTAACAGCATGCTCAGCTAACAGCATGCTCAGCTAACAACATGCTCAGCTAACAGCATGCTCAGCTAACAGCATGCTCAGCTAACAACATGCTCGGCTAACAGCATGCTCGGCTAACAGCATGCTCGGCTAACAGCATGCTCGGCTAACAGCATGCTCAGCTAACAGCATGCTAAGCTAGCTACTTGTCAGATTCTTTACTGGACGTCACTTCTCTGGTGTGTTTTACTGCTTCAGCAGTCTCAACAGGTTTGACCTGGTCACACACATTCATCACTTCATTCATGTACTAATCCTCAAAGGAAACTCACTTCATTAATAGAAAGCGTTTATTTTGTTTGTTTGCTCGAGGACATTTTGACACATGAGGGATCGAACCGCTAACCATGGGATTGGAGGAATATACTAACTGATCCACAGCCGCCCTAAGCCCCGCCCCCTAACCTCTTTGATGAGTTTTCTGGTGCCGCCAGCAGTGCATTGAGTTTCAGAACTACATTTAAAAGATTAATCCTTACAGATTGTTTTAACTGAATTAAACCAGGAAGTGCAAACTTTTTTATTTGTTTTTATGTTTAAATGTAAAGCAGCAATAAAGTGTTTTCACATACTCTTGCTTCTGTATCTGGGTGTATCAGTTCTCCTCACCTCGTGGTTCTGCTCCCTCTTTCCGGCGCTGGTGTTTGCTTCCTCTATAAAGGCCGTTACTTCTGTGCAAATGCAATTAAGAGCCAACGACTCCCCGAGGCTCGGAGAGACGATCACATAGTAGGAGGACGTAGCTCAAGGAGCTGTAATAACCTCCACCCATACTGAGCTGAGGCTGAACAGTCGGTGATCCAGCACTGACACCCCGAGTCTCTTCAGTCGAGCAGCGTCGTTATGCTGAGGTTCCCACTGACCTGCAGTAACAGACCAGCCGCAGTAACAGACCAGCCGCAGTAACAGACCAGCTGCAGTAACAGACCAGCTGCAGTAACAGACCAGCCGCAGTAACAGACCAGCCGCAGTAACAGACCAGCTGCAGTAACAGACCAGCTGCAGTAACAGACCAGCCGCAGTAACAGACCAGCCGCAGTAACAGCAACAGACCAGCCGCAGTAACAGACCAGCCGCAGTAACAGACCAGCCGCAGTAACAGACCAGCTGCAGTAACAGCAACAGACCAGCTGCAGTAACAGACAAGCCGCAGTAACAGACCAGCTGCAGTAACAGACACGCCTCAGTAACAGACACGCCGCAGTAACAGCAACAGACCAGCTGCAGTAACAGACCAGCTGCAGTAACAGCAACAGACCAGCTGCAGCAACAGACAAGCCGCAGTAATAGATCAGCTGCAGTAACAGACCAGCCGCAGTAACAGACCAGCCACAGTAACAGCAACAGACCAGCTGCAGTAACAGACGAGCTGCAGTAACAGACCAGCCGCAGTAACAGACCAGCCGCAGTAATAGACCAGTCGCAGTAACAGACCAGCTGCAGTAACAGACCAGTCGCAGTAACAGACCAGTTGCAGTAACAGACCAGCTGTAGTAACAGCAACAGACCAGCCACAGTAACAGACAAGCCGCAGTAACAGCCGCAGTAACAGACCAGCCGCAGTAATAGACCAGTCGCAGTAACAGACCAGCTGCAGTAACAGACCAGTCGCAGTAACAGACCAGTTGCAGTAACAGACCAGCTGTAGTAACAGCAACAGACCAGCCACAGTAACAGACAAGCCGCAGTAACAGACCAGCTGTAGTAACAGCAAAAGACCAGCCGCAGTAACAGACCAGCTGTAGTAACAGCAACAGACCTGCCACAGTAACAGACCAGCTGTAGTAACAGCAACAGACCAGCCACAGCAACAGACCAGCCACAGTAACAGACCAGCTGCAGTAACAGATTACTTACAGTAACAGTAACAGATTACCTACAGTAACAGACCAGTCGCAGTAACAGACCAGCCGTAGTAATAGACCAGCCGTAGTAACAGCAACAGACCAGCCGCAGTAACAGATTACTTACAGTAACAGTAACAGATTACCTACAGTAACAGACTCGACTCTGATTCATGGCGTCGATGTAAATCTTGATTCGGGTGTCTTGAGACTCGAACTCGGTTTTGTTTTGACGATTTGGTCTCCATGTTGTCTTGTTGGTCCATATTTGAAGTTGAGACTCTGACTTGTTGGATTGTGTTCAGATTTTAATCTAATCCGTCTGGATGAGGTGAGCCTTGGCATCGAATCGTCTCGGTACGTTTGAGGATTCTGATATGAAACGTTCATTTGACTTTAATGATCTGAGTTCGATCTTAATTTGATGTCCTGAATCAGAGAGGAGACCCGCCATCATCTGGTGGATGTGAAACTTAATGAGCACATATTTTTATTGATTTGAAGCTTTTTCCATTTAACATAAAAACAACGTGTTCCACCTGATTTAAATTTAAACTTTTTGCTCTAAAATTAAATCTTCAGTCGTGTAGTTAGTATTTTCAGAATAAAGCAGCGATGTGAGATTACATAGATTAACCTCCTTCATTTGAAGAAACTCTGGAAACACCTGAATATGTGACTCTTCTCTAACACCTCATCACAGATGGAGCTGACGGCTTTATTTTCTTAAAGATTGTTGAGCAGACGAGTGGATCAGAAAACATTTATCTGAGTTGACTCGTGTTAACATGAAGCTCACGGGGAGTGCGGCTCGTTTTAATTAGGATTTTAAATGTCAGATGTTATTGATTTGTAACAGCGTGAACAAGGTCAGCAGCTAATTAAAATTTACTTGCATCTCAGAAATGATGACGGCATTAAAGGCTTTTTTTAGCCTTTTTTCTTTCCAAATGTTCCAAAGGTGGAAAGTCATTTTTTTTCCTTCTTTAATTCTTGTTATTCAGGCGTTTGCCGACACTCAGACGTCTGAATGGAACTGTTCGCACGCCGAGTCATTAAACACCTGAAAGGACTCAGACTCCCGCTTCACTCCTTTGACAAGAGAATCTGTCGTAATTATTAATAAGAGGTTTGAATCCTCCAGCTGACTTCAACCAGACGGAGGATTTCTCTTCTCTTTACATCTCAAACTTGTCATCTTCAGATCTTCACTTTCAGGACTGATTTGTTCTGGACTCACTAAAAAACAAGTCTGATGTGAAAAGTACCAAAGGCTCCGTCAAAATGACCTCAAATCATTCAGTCAATAATCAAACACTTCTGATCCAGACCAGAACCAGACTTGGTCCATACGGGGTCACCCTGCGTGGAGTCCAGACCTCCTGGTTGGTCTCCTCCTTTCCCCTCGAGCCCCAGGAGCTTCTCCGACCAACCAGGACCTCAAATCTCTCCACTGCTCCTGGTCCGACATCCTGACCTCCCTGGGCTTGATGGTACCTGGTGACCTTCCTGGTCCAGTCTTGGAACCGCCTCCACCGGTTGCTGGTGTGGAGAAGCGGCTGTTCTTCTTGAAGTTTCCGTCTGATCGATCTTCACGCTGCTGAAGGAAGGCTTCATCCTTCCGGGTGTGACCCTCAGTAATAATCTGGATTCAGCGCCCGCCGGAAACAGGAAGTTTGCTTTGCAGGTCATCTCGCCGGTCACCACACGAAGAAGCTTCATCCCTGGTGTGAACGCCCCAACCGGCGACCATCCTGCCGTCTCGGGTGAAGAAGTACTCTGGTATTATAATTAGCAGAATATTAGTTACTTCAGTTTGTACAGGTTTGTACCGTCTCCTGTCCTGGACGGTGGAGGCGGTGCTTCCATCTGATCTTTCTCGACCTGACGGAGAAGTTTTTACTTCCTGGTCTCCAGCCGCTCACTGTGATTCCTCAAGGTGGCGCCAAGGTTTCGTCTTTAACCCGAACATCCAGCAGGCGTCAGCCTCTAGAGGGAGCTGTCATTGGACCGTTTCAGTCCGGGTCTTTATTTCCAACCTGCTCACCCTGAACTGAGTCCTGATCCCTTTGGTCCCCCTGCTGAGGGGCGCCGACACTCTCAGATGGACGTCGATGTCGTCAACATTAAAACTGCGCATTCTTTTAAAAATGGAGACTTTGTCGAATTCAGAGCAGAACTTGGAAATGGCCCTTGGCTTTGTTTTCGAAGGATTGCACATTTTTTTGACCTCAAGTTTCTCCGACAGGTTTTGACTTCACTGTCAATGCTTTGCCAAATTAAAAATCTGTGGTAATCTAGTGGGAGCCTCAAGGAAAAAAGATTTGGAACCAGCATCCGCAAACCTACATCAGCAAAACTACCACACAGGAAGTAGTTTCATGATTCAGGGAACATTATTGGTTAGAGTAGAAGAAGCTCTTTGCTTCGACTGTGTGACCTGCAGAGACACAGGAAACGTGCAATTTGCTGATAAGGCAACAAAAGCTTTTTGTTTTAAAGCATTAGTCTCATTTAAAGTGTGACGGCGTCACATGACACTAAAGGAAAACATCATCATCATACATCATTTTTGTGTTAATTGCCTTCTCCCAGCTCTCACTCAATAATTCAACAGAACCACTCCCACATTTTTTTCCGACTGCGTTCATGCATTCGTTTGTTTGCTGAGCTGACTCTTATTCCCAGCCAATTAACGATGGAGGAAGTGAAGGGAAACGACAGGAAACGAGCCGCCGATACAAACCGTTACCCCGTTTCTCCTCCTTTTCTTTTCTTTTTTTCTTTTACATATCACGTTTTCACAGGAAGCCTGTCAGAGAAGTAGCAGGACCCGATGTTTGTTTACCACATGTTGGTAAACACTGATGAATAATCCATGGTCGCGCTGCATAACAGTCCCTGATGAGTTTATACATACAGGCCAAAAACCGAGGATGGTGGTTGTTACTGTTGGACGTGTTCGCTTCCAGACCTGTTTTTAGGAGTTCTCCATCTGGTCTGGATAGGTTCTCCTTTATCCGGTCTGAACAGGTTCTACTCCATCTGGTCTGAACACATTCTCCTCTATCCAGTCTGAACAGGTTCTCCATCTGGTCTGAACACATTCTCCTCTATCCAGTCTGAACAGGTTCTCTATCTGGTCTGAACACGTTCTCCTCTATCCAGTCTGAACAGGTTCTCCATCTGGTCTGAACATGTTCTCCTCTATCCAGTCTGAACAGGTTCTCCATCTGGTCTGAACATGTTCTCCTCTATCCAGTCTGAACAGGTTCTCTTCTATCCAGTCTGAACAGGTTCTCTTCTATCCAGTCTGAACAGGTTCTCCATCTGGTCACCTTTTCCGCTTTTCCCTCAGTTTCTTTTCTCGTTTCCACCAGTTAACCTACGACACCTTTTGTCTCGTATCACAAAGGTACCATGTGCCATGTTTGCTCTACAGGAAACTGGAGCGATTGTCTTTGGTCTTTGGTCTTTGGTCTTTGGTCTTTGGTGGAAACATTCAGAAAACACATCGTTTTTACGTTTTTCTCTCACAAGTTTTGCTTTTACGTTTTACAAACGATATTTGTTTCCAGAGATGCGGCAGAAACACTGAAAACTATAAATTTTTCATTTTGAGCCACTAGTGGGTGCTGTTGTTTGTTTTTGTAGTGAAACCACACACTCATGCAGCAGAGAACAATCTGCTCTAAACATTAACAATAAGAGAACACAGACATTCCATTGAACATTCGACCAAGTTGGATTGTCATTATGGTGACTGTCAAAATAAAAGCACCAAGTCCCAGGAGACTCTGGACTGGGAGTCATGAGACTCTGGAGGAAACGTTGTTCCGATTGTTCAGCTACTGAGCATGTGCACAACTACTAGTGACTACGGCCGTGGTGACCGGGAGCAGGAGCAGCGTTTCCATGGAGATGGAGGTCTAGCGTTGTGATTTCAGTGGCTCCAACCAAAGTTCAACTTGTCTCTGGTGTTCGCAGCTTTTCTTCAGGTGCTCCAGTTGGTGGATGGGGCTCCTCGTCCAATCCCACGATTGGAGGTTTATAATAATAATGCTGTAATCAAGCCAGAATATTTGCCGCCGTGGTGTGTGAACGTGACGGAGTGTGGAGCTTTCAGACCTCTGTGTGTAAAGTTTGCTTTAAAAACTTTCCTGTTTCAGCCTTTCTGACACACAAACAAAAGACACTCGCTGCCAGTTTGTAATTAGCATAGAAATTGAATCAGCGCAGTCCCGGGTAGTAAAGTGCGTTTGCCTGCGTTAACTGGATTTACGTTTTCTCTCCACCTGGCTCGAGTGAACAACAACTCTGCTATTCATCAGTGATGCTTTGCCTCTATTGTCTTTATTAAGTTTTGCCTCCCTTGTGTGCAGCTGTTAGAGTGCTCACAATAAAGAGGTTATATTACCTGCGCTGCCTAATGACGGAAAGTTCTGGAAATACAAGCAAACTTTGTAAAGTGATGCACTTTCATGCAGTTAGCAACCAGAGTTTGGGGATTCGTGTCTTAATCCGACAGATTAGACTGGTTGAAAACTGTGGAAAACAAAGTTTATGTATTCCAACTTTAACTTTGAGTAAAACAACACACATGGCAGATTTAAGAGGATATCTTCTACGAACCACCAGGAGGATCAATATTTTCACTGCGAGATGAGAGTGTTACCTCTGAAAAGGAAGAATGACTGGAACTGATTGTTGGTCCTGAATCGTTTCTCGACTGCAGTGTGATGGAGGCAATCTGATGGATTTACGTGTTGATAGAACCGAGGATGTAGAAGCTGTTTTCTCAGCATGTTTGGTGAGCTTGTCTCCGTCCGGGTGACGCCAGGCGGCGTCCTTTAAAAAAACAGCCACTCTTCTTTAATCGGGTTTTTCATTTCCTCTACATTAACCTAGAATTAGAAAAAGACATTGTTTGTAGTTCTGGATGCAGGTTTGTCCTGTTAAGTTTATTTGTTTTGGGTCAGATTTTCCATCTTTTTCCAACACAAGAAGATTAAACGCTGTGGATTTGATTCTTGTCCAGAACTCAATGCTTCATGTTGCTATCTTCTAAAGACATAAAGTAAAGTGCTGAGTTTTACGGTTGGTATTTTAGTTTGACAGTGTTATGTTTTATAGTATGAGGAGTTTCTGTGCTCGTTCAGTGTGCGTGTTGTCAATAAGTGGATCAAACAGGATTTGATGAAGGATTAAGTTGTTTTGTTTTTCAACGTGAGCAGACCGTCAGCTGTGAATTAGGACAAAGTGACCGTTTGTTTCAGGCTGTTTGAAACCTCAACATGAAACCTAAATGTACTTCGGTATTTTATTCTGTAAAGCAACGGCTCATCAATCAGGATCAGCTGTCAATCTGTACTGGAGTACTTCTACATTGTAACTGACAGTAAAGTAACTGGATGTCTCCTCAGGCGACCATGAACGCCAGACCTCAGAGGATCCTGGACTCGGGCTCGCTCACACAGTCGGCGCCAGCGAGTCCAACCAGCAAGGGAACACACATCCACCAGGCTGGGTGAGCACGCACACACACACACACACACACACACACACACACACACACAGACACAGACACACACGCACACACACACACACACACACACACACACACAGACACAGACACACACACACACACACACACACACACACACACTTCATGAGGTTGTTTCGTCTCACAAGAAGCAGAATCTCGTCCGTCCTAAAGTCTTCCTCTGCTCTGTCCTCAGCGGTTCTCCTCCGATGCCCAGCACCAGCAGCTCCAGTCTGACTAACGACGTCCCCAAACCGCCCACCAGAGAGCCGCCGGCCCCCCGGCCGCCCTACACTCCCACCCTGGGGGGACAGGCGCCCCACTCGCACCAGTTCCCTCGCACCCGCAAGATGTTCGACAAGGGCCCGGAGCAGGTACGCTTTCTGGACCTCCTCTAGTGCCTCAGTGATGACAGATGTCTGACGACCCCGTGTGTCCTACCCCAGGCGGCGGAAGACGGCGACGAGCCCGCAGGTCACAGGAACTACATCAGCGCCGCCCTGCAGACTGGACTGTGCGACTGGAGCGCTAAGTACTTCGCTCAGCCCGTCATGAAGGTACCAATCTGTTTCTGTCTGCAGCAGGACTTGTGCTTTAGTGGAGCAGCAGAATCTGGTAGAAGAACGTTACAATAACTTCCACTATAGAACACCTATCAGACGTGATGATCGTCAGGGAAATAGTTCAGTTCATGGAGTCATTTTCACAACCAGTTTTAGTAATGGCAGTATTTAAATGTGTAAAAGCATCAGTATAAAAAGTGAGTTTCAGTAAAATATGGACTCACTGGAAGACTTCCAGCACATCCATTCATAAGCAACACTGAACAATCTGCAGGTTTAAAATGTTAGAAACTAGTTTTGGTCCTAAATAGTGCTCATATAAAGATCATTTTTAAGAACTGCAGCTCGGTTTGTTGTCTCGTCTTCACTCCTGGAAGGAAACAGTCTCTCATATCAAATGTTTGGGGGGGGGGGGGGTTAACAACCATGTTGCCTGAAATGCATCTTTTGTATAAAGTCATAAAATGTAATTGCTAACGGAGGAAACTCGAGCAGCAGCGTGGTAACCACTGCTCCACCGTGCCGCCCTGTTCCAGATTATATTCCTTTAAGAAGTGTAATCCAGTGGAGGAGGTGGAGCAGCGACCGATCACAACGAGGGGGAGAGCTCCAGCTACTTCACTGAATAATTGACGCGTACAACGTTGGCGTCCTCCTGAGCCGTGCAGGGCGGTCCGAGCCAAAACATGAAACATCCAGTCCAAACTCTGTTCAGACCCCCGGACATGTGGCCAGGTTCAGGAAAGACCAAGGTGTCGGCAGCTTTTACGTCTGAGAAAAGAAAGAAAAGTGGAAGTTTGATAGTGTTCACCGCATCGCAGACAGAAGGTCGATCCTCACTTGCGACTCGTCGAAACTGAAAATGTAAAATTCTGTCTTAAACACGGGAAGTGAACATTTACAAGATGATCTGCTCCAAAGATTCACCAATCTTTCAATCCTTGTTCTTTGAAGTCAATTGACAACATTTCTAGTATAAAATAAAAGAAGGATTAATTGGGATTATCCTATTAAAATGATCTGATTTCGAAGTATAACAATGCATTGACTGAGAAAGTGTTTATATTTGTCATTTAGGTTTGACACTTCTGATTGTGGTGACCGTCTGAAGCCAAATATTCCTTACAACTGATGTGACATCCAGATTATAGAGCATCTTCCTCCAGTAGCATCTGGAACTGTAACGTGACTGTTCAGGTAGAAACGTCCCAGTTCTTCTGGAGTATGGTTTGAAACCTTAAAATACTTCAACCTGGGATTATCTCAGATTAATTCCAAGTTGAATCACACATCAGAGCTCATTTGAGAAAACATTTTGCTGGTAATCTTGGCATCAATTTTTTTTCCCGCCACTTCCGAGCCGAATCGTCACGTGAACCGTGCAGAATTCTCCAGCAGTGCAGAGAAAAGTGAAGCAGCAGTTTTAAAAATGTATGACGTCCCAGAGGAAACCGCAGGGTGGGAAGCAATCACTGCAAAGAAAATGCTCCCGCTGCTCCTCCGAGAGGCTTTGCTGAATAATTGAGCTGTGAGATCCATCAGCCGTCCTCCTGAGAGACTTTTCAAATTAGAGAAGCAGCTTTACCACGTGCAGGTGAGAAGTCTTGGATTTTCTAATCAGACCTGAATGTTTCGCTGCTGCGATTTCCTGGAGACGACGTTGCTGCTCTTTAGCTTTAACAAAGAACAACATTAAAACTGTCACGACGCACCGTGGCGAAAGAAGTTTGAAAAGTTGCTTGAGATTTAACAGTAAACTGGTGAGAACGCTGTGAAACTGATGATTTCTGTTTTCCAGTTTGTAGAAACGTCGTGACCTGATACACGTCAGAGAGTTCACCTCACTTCAGTTTTTCTTCTTTTTAACAGAGAAGAAAATCAAACCATCACTCTCTTACCCACTTTCAGACACTTTAATACCAACATCTAATTTAACAGAGATTTACTTTTCCAACGTGTGAAGAGTTAAACTAACAATCGACAACTGGAGGAGAAAGTTTAAACAATGTTGGATTTGTTGAATTCAGACTGAAGCATGTGAAGAAATGCACAGATTTATGAATGAGGTGTTGGAAGGGTTTTCACTGTGTTGACAATGTGCGGTACTGGGTGCAATTTCTCAGGCTTACACACACACACACACACACACACACACACACACACACACACACACACACACACACACACACACACACACACACACACACACACACACACACAAACCCGTTTCTCACCTCAGGGTCTCATTATACGTTACATTAGCAGCTGACACAGAGCAAGATTTCAGCCCAGGAACAACAGTGCCTGCTGGCTCATAGCATTGCACACACACACACACACACACACACACACACACACGCACACACACACACACACACACGCACACGCACGCACGCGCACACACACACACACACACACACACACACAGAGCAGTTTCCATCACTTCTGGGGGCATCACATTGACTTACATTAAGTCTCCTGTTATAGATTTTCATGCCTCCTTTACATGACATTTTTTTTTGTTTGTTTGTTTTTTTATTTCGAAACAAAATTTACATTTACACGGCAACAATTAAATGTGAAATAATTAGGACAATAATAGTTTCCTTTCAGTCATGCTGGTGAAATACGTCCCCCTGTCCCCCAGCTATTTGAAGCTCTCTGGCACCCCCGAAGGCAGGAAGGCTTCAGTTATTCACAACGTGTGTTCCCACAATGTACATAAAACGGGTGTAAACACACCCACACACACATATGCGTGTCTTTTCGGGGACATTGACGTAGTTTGACTTCCTTGGGGCAAACTCTGAGTTTACCTATAACTCTGACAAACCCAACCATAACCTGAGTCTGATAACAGACAGACCCAACCCCACTACACACATCCACAGGACCACACTTTGTATATTTACCATCACACACACACACACACACACACACACACACACACACACACACACACACACACACACACACACACACACACACACACACACACACACACACACACACAATTTATTCAGTAGCTCTGTACAGAGGTGTTAAAATGCTTGTTGTCTCAGCCTAAAAGCAAAATATGCCGAGCAAAGACATTAAAGGAATATTGATGACACTCAGCACTCGTGTGTGTGTGTGTGTGTGTGTGTGTGTGTGTGTGTGTGTGTGTGTGTGTGTGTGTGTGTGTGTGTGTGTGTGTGTGTGTGTGTGTGTGTGTGTGTGTGTGTGTGTGTGTGTGTGTGTGTGTGTGTGTGTGTGTGTGTGTGTGTGTGTGTGTGTGTGTGTGTGTGTGTGTGTGTGTGTGTGTGTGTGTGTGTGTGTGTGTGGTACTTAGCATTCAGCAGGCGTCGGAGGCCTCACTACAGAAATGTGCTTAATAAGCACACAGTGGCGAGCAGCATTTAAAACCACACGTGTTGTTTTACAGTTTTCCTCTGTTGTTTATTCACTAAAGCGCAGATCTCATTTCTAATTCATGATTTTATTACATTCAGCTGAGAAAAAGAGACATAAACCTGCCTTATATAAAATTTTGCGCATTCAGTGCCTCGTTTAAAGACGAGTCATTCTGCTCGCTGGGAGTGAAGTCGACAGGAACTCTGCCGAGGCCTTTTCATTACATAAGGTTCAATAAAAAGTTGGTACTTTTCAAATTGTCCCTGTGTGACAACAGATGAGATGATGTGTGATTACATGAAGTGGCTCTTGACTCATTACGTGGGTAACTGCGGGAGAAGCTCTCGACACACTGGAGCAGTGATCCAATAGACTGTATGAGTCTTCATGGAGTTTAATGCCGCATGTCTGAAGCTTTCTCTGGGACAGTTCTTTCCTTTTATATGTTTTCATTTCTCCAGATAACGAAACATGTAACAACAAAAAGTTTTTCACGTACAGATGAATAGAATACTTCATCACTCAGTACTGTGAGCTCCTCGTGGTTTCCTGCAAGAAGCAGAAAGGCTTCCGCCTGTATGGGACTCCTTCCCCCAGTGGCTTCTTTTGGTACTGCAGGAAAACACAGTGAATCACTGAACATCTCTCCCACCCGCCCCATTTTCATCTTTTTCCACATGTTTCTTTCTTAAAGCAGCCAAATGAGTGACCACCTCCTTGTCTGTCAGATCCCGGAGGAGCACGACCTGGAGAGCCAGGTGAGGATGGAGCGCCAGTGGAGGTTCCTGAGAAACGCTCGAGTACGACGCCACAGTCGAAGCATCACACAAAGAGGTCAGTCGCACATAAACGTGGCGACGATTAAAACCTGTCGTTTGTTTTTTGTTTGTTTTTTACCTTTCACAGCTCTGCCAGGCTGGAAGAAGGTTCATACGTGTTAAAGATAAGTCGTTATTGACCCAGAGGGGGAATTTGCATGCGAGAAGTTTACAGGTGGAAGCACCTCCTCACTCTGATTGGAGAAGTCATTCTCACACAGATTACCGACAATTACAGTCAATCAGTTCACCAAATGTCAGCCCAGGTTTTAATCACACTGACATTACGTGATGTGTGTTGAGAGCTTATTACATGGATTACATGTGTTCACGCAGCATCACGCGCTCTGCAGTCCGATCACACAGGCACTGAGATTCACACACGATCACAAGTAAAACTCACTAAAATCCAGATTGATCAACACTGCACAGAAAATCAAAAGTCCAGTTTTAATGAAAGTATGAAAAAAGTAGATCACTTATAATTCATTTTAATGATTATCCTTGAAAAAATGTTTTCAATTATCTGAAGAATAATTGAAATTCAAAACTTCACAGATGATTTTATTTTCTAATGACACGAAAAATAAACTCTGGAATGTGAAGTTATGACAACAGTCGGATTCGAACCGTGTTCCCGGTCCGACACTCCACTGTGAGTCTGGTCCTTTGGACTCACCTGAAACCGAGAATCTCAAACCAACACCTGAACAACGATCTGGTAGTTTCATCCTCCATCAAGCAATTGACCAGATTGAGGAATTTTCACATCACATTCCTTCAAAATAAACCATTTTCACAAAAATTAAGAAATTGTGCCCAACACTGAAAAAGCACTGCTTGAGTAAGATTCTGAAAATATATGAACGTTCATGTCATAAAGCCTGAGTTGTGTTTTTCACTTTGTTCAGTACTATTCCAGTAAACAGATTTCACTGATTTGGCGAACAGTCCCACTGCGCTTTATATCGCTGGTCACATTCACCCATTCACCAGCCCACATTCACACACCAATGGAGGCAGTCGTCATGCAAAGGCGCCTAATCCATCCATTGGGAGCAGTTTGAGGTCCAGTGCCTTGCTCAAGGACAGTATGGACATAATTAGCTCTATATCGATTTCAATAAGGAATCACAGAGAAGTTGGTTTCATTTCTAAAGCTATGAAGTGAGGAAGAAACTAATCCTGAGTCGTGTGTTTAATCTTGATCAGTTAGTCTTCAGATGTTCTTTAAGGTTCGATGGATTCCGTGAGAACACGACATACAAATGGTTAAAAAACACCTGTTAGCAAACTGTTACCTGTTTCTGCTCCGTCATGGATGTTTGACCTGAAGAAACAGATCGGATTTGTTCAGCAGACACAAACAGCGCCCCCTACTCCCTGCACGGAGATTGTCACCTCGGGGAACTTTTCTCTATAAAACGCTCCATTTGGAACGCCATCGACACTTTGGATATTTGTCCGCTGGTTTGAATCCCACTGCTGACCAGTCGTCGCAGGGTTTCTGCGTGTACGCCTTTCCTCTGTACTCGGTTTTCATGACCTCGGTATTTCTGTCCGTCTCCTTGGAAGCTGACGGACACGACCCACGAGTTGCTGTACCAGCAGTAGCCATCAGGGGCAGTGTTGCGATTACAAGCTAATGAGTGTCAGTTTGTTTGGAGCGTTTGTGACAACTTGAGGTGTTTTAATGTCGTCACAGAGCAAAACCAGCAGTAACTCTCAACGCCAACATGAGCGCTCCATCCTGCCGCTGACTCTGTAGTTATTGTTGATTCCGAAACACAACTCTACTGCTGCTGCTGTTTGGCCAATAAGTTGAGCAAAACCCTCCAGTGGACAAACGTTTGTTCCTACACATGAAGCATGAAGGCAAGCAGGTTTCCACTGTGTGAAGTGCACGTCGAGCAGAAATGAGCCTGAAGAGTCGACGTCTTGGAGCGTCAATTTCTTCAGAATGAAGCTTTGACAGTCAGTCAGGAGGCACATCTCTTCATTCACATGTTGGCCAACTAACAAGAAGAAGAAAGTCAATGTGAGCAACACGTGAGGCCACTGAACACCTCAAGGTTCTTCACAGCTGCTCTTCATCTTTTGTTATTCTGCTCTGATCTCAACGCTGCCCCCTGGACTCCTTCAGCGCTACTGCAGCAGTTCGTCTTCTGAGAAACGGGACAGAAATACAGAAGAATGGCGGCGGAGCAGAGACGCACGACGCTGTGGGCTTGTGTCTCTCATGCAGAGCAGGAAATAGACTTTAAAGGTGTACCGGATCAAACATGCCGTTCATCTGTGGAAACCCGCGAAGGAAGTGACTGAAATGCAGGAAGCACCGTTAACAGCTGACGTTACCTGAACAATCAGGATGAGATGTGGATGGAACCGCCAACCCCGGAACGGGAAGATGACCGAGTGTGAAACTGAGACGGCCGCCTCAGTTAAAACCTCTCAGTATCGAGAAACCGCTTCAGAACAACAAACATAACGAAACAGCGAAGAAACCAAAGTGATTAGAAAAGAGACGATTGAAAAATTAAAAACAAAATTGAACTGAAATCAGAAGAAACTACGGGAAGAGTTAGAAATGCTGCGTGGCATCAAATCAAGGAAGGAAGCTGAGCAGCGCATCCAACAACAAGACTGACCTCTGCTTGAAAACACATTTTCTTGATGATATTTTAATCCTCCACTGAGATGATTGGACTTGCGAGCGGCCCGGTCTGATTCGGATCACACAAGCAGTGAAATCCTGCCAGAATCATCTTTTAATTGGATGTTACCGGCGCCTTAACGACGGCAGGAACTGGGTGAAATCCAGACTCTCCATTAAAACGAAGTCCTCTCGGAGTGCTGCAGCTTCCTGGGAGCGTTCTCCAACCCGCTTTTCCCACAACGTTTCAGACGCATAAACTCCAGGACTGGATAGTTTGGGTGTAGCACCTCGTGGTGCGGTGGGACGTCGTGGTCATCCACGGTGTCCACTGCAGTGGCGGCTGATGCCCCCTGCAGCTTTTGTTAGAGCAAGGAGGTGACATGTTTCACTTCAGTGAGGCTCAGCATCAACATGAATGTACAGAAGTGACCGGAGGAACCGATTCTGACAGGACGGGTCTGAGTGGTCTGCCAGTGACGTACTGTCGCTTTAACTCAGAGGTTCCCGTCCTACATTCAACACATGAAAGCGACCAGACATTAATCTCTTTGTTCAATAGAATAAAGTAGAATTATTCTAGCTTGTTACGTCACTTCCTCAAAAGGAGAAGGTCCAAGGTGGTTTAAAGAACTGGTTTCCATGATCCAGGATGATGATGAGGTTGATGATTTTCCTCCTTTGGAAGGTAAAATGGACGTCACTTATATACATCGTTGATCAAGTTCACACACCAATGGAGGCTGCGGCCATGCAAGGCATGGTCACACCCATGCAAGGCATGGTCACACCCATGCAAGGCATTGTCACACCCATGGGATCAATTTGGAGTTCAGTGTCTTGCTCAAGGACACTTGCCCGATGGATTGATTTTGTTGCAACAGACTTTGTATGTTTGTGAGCATCGGCGTGTCCACTGTAATGTTTGGACCAATTAGAGAGTGGGCGTGTCCACTGTAATGTTTGGACCAATTAGAGAGTGGGCGTGTCCACTGTAATGTTTGGACCAATTAGAGAGTGAGCGTGTCCACTGTAATGTTTGGACCACTTAGAGAGTGGGCGTGTCCACTGTAATGTTTGGACCAATTAGAGAGTGGGCGTGTCCACTGTAATGTTTGGACCAATTAGAGAGTGGGCGTGTCCACTGTAATGTTTGGACCAATTAGAGAGTGGGCGTGTCCACTGTAATGTTTGGACCAATTAGAGAGTGGGCGTGTCCACTGTAATGTTTGGACCAATTAGAGAGTGGGCGTGTCCACTGTAATGTTTGGACCACTTAGAGAGTGGGCGTGTCCACTGTAATGTTTGGACCAATTAGAGAGTGGGCGTGTCCACTGTAATGTTTGGACCACTTAGAGAGTGGGCGTGTCCACTGTAATGTTTGGACCAATTAGAGAGTGGGCGTGTCCACTGTAATGTTTGGACCAATTAGAGAGTGGGCGTGTCCACTGTAATGTTTGGACCACTTAGAGAGTGGGCGTGTCCACTGTAATGTTTGACCGCTGGTCACTGAAATCTTCTCCTCGGACCTCAGATCCTCTGACTGCAGCCCTGCAAACAGACTGCAACTACGTGATGGAGCTGGTGGGGGGACTGTGTCTGCACTGATTGAAATCAATCCTCAGTTGGAAACATCCTGCTTAACTTCACACACACACACACACACACACACACACACACACACACACACACACACACACACACACACACACACACACACACACACACACACACACACACACACACACACACACACACGAAACAGTGCGGGGTAGCAGCTTGCGCACATACTCCTTGTGTGAAGCCTCCTCAAACAGAATGGCAAACACACCTCACGTCATCAAAAGCCCCTCTCCACACACACACACACACACACACACACACACACACACACACACACACACACACACACACACACACACACACCGTCACGAGGCAGCTGGCGTCAGAGCTGAGCTTCACTCACGCAGGATTCTCCCTAAATCATTGAATTCCCCTCAGTTATCTGAAACATAGAAGGGCTGCCCTCGTTCACTCTGTTCCCTCCTGAGAGTAAGGAGGAAGAGGAGGAGGAGGAGGAGGAGGAGCGTGGAAGCCTGAGGCAGGAAGCAGCAAAGTTTGAAGAAAAAAAAAAAAGGGAGTAACGTGACTGTAAACCTGCTCTGACTTGTTTTTCCCCTTCTGCTGGAAGCAAAGTCTATACACCCCCCACATCCAGCCAACACATCAAAGCACAATCGATGAGGATGACGGTGATGATGACGATGAAGAAGTTGAGGAAACCTTTTGATACGAACCCTCAGCGGCTCCGTTCTCCAGCATCCACGCTCTCTTCTCCTGCTTCTCTGAAGAATTCATGATGGTTTTTCTTCCTCGTCTCATTACGACGTTCTCCGAGGCGAGTTCATTGAGCCAAGGACACGCCGCCATGCTGTTGCCATGACAACATATGTGAGGCTGTGACTTCAAAACCTGCCGCAGCTACGGTCAGACTGTAGGAGGCCTGGAAAACACTGTTCATCAAAGCTTCTGTGCAACGTTGAAAATAAACACTCAAATTATAAAAGAATTCTACTATGAAAACAGGACTTTTTTATCCATCTTGAAAAAAACTTTCACCTTTTGTCCACACAAAGTGAAGAATGTCATCTTGTTTTGTTTTATTCGTCATTCTTACTTCAAATTTGGAAAAATGGTTCCGTAGAGTCTCGGCTCTGTCGTTTTTTAGCTGAAAGGTTTAGATTTTAGCTTCATCTTGAGTCTCTCAACCTGCTTCAACAATCAAACCTGGGATCTGGGGTCTAACCCTAACCCTTCTTTCTCTTCACCAGGTTCAATCTGCCTCCTTCTTTCTCTTCACATGTTCAATCTCCCTCCTCCTTTCTCTTCACCAGGTTCAATCTCCCTCCTTCTTTCTCTTCTCCAGGTTCAATCTGCCTCCTTCTTTCTCTTCACCAGGTTCAATCTGCCTCCTTCTTTCTCTTCACCAGGTTCAATCTGCCTCCTCCTTTCTCTTCACCAAGTTCAATCTGCCTCCTCCTTTCTCTTCACAAATTCAATCTGCCTCCTCCTTTCTCTTCACCAGGTTCAATCTGCCTCCTTCTTTCTCTTCTCCAGGTTCAATCTGCCTCTCACTCTGCACTCTTTCTGTATTTCAGGAATTTCTCGTCTAGATGATCAGATTTTCATCAATCGGAACCCTGGCGTTCCGTCTGTGGTGAAGTTCCACCCATTCAACACCTGCATTGCCGTGGCTGACAAGGACAGCATCTGGTCAGAGGGGACACACACACACACACACACACACACACACACACACACACACACACACAAAAAAAATTGAGAGAGTATCTTTAATAAATCCTCAGCAAGAACATGCAAACTCTCCACCGGAAGTCTATCCTGAAAATTAACGTGTGTGTGTGTGTGTGTGTGTGTGTGTGTGTGTGTGTGTGTGTGTGTGTGTGTGTGTGTGTGTGTGTGTGTGTGTGTGTGTGTGTGTGTGTGTGTGTGTGTGTGTGTGTGTGTGTGTGTGTGTGTGTGTGTAGTTTCTGGGACTGGGAGAAGGGCGAGCGGCTCGATTACTTCTACAACGGGAATCCTCGTTACACTCGCATCACTTCCATGGAGTACCTGAACGGACACGACTGTTCGCTGCTGCTCACCGCCACAGGTTGGACACACACACACACACACACACGTCATTAGAACCCTGGATGAGGGATAATCTGTTTAAATCTCCCCTCATATCAGGTATGACATAGACTTTTCAGTCACTCCAGAAGAAAGCGGAGCGTCAAACTGGTTTTGTGTTAAAAGAGACTTTTACAGGTCGTCTGAACATGAGAACATCATGAGAGTTCACGTTCTGTGTTTTAGCTGCAGCGTTCTGCCTCGTTTCAGGAACAAATAACTAAAAACACCTCAGAGTGATGTTTCACTTCTGTATCTTTGCGTATTCTCAGTAAATCTACTGTTGTGTCCAGGATTTAATCCAACTGTCCGGCGGACGCAGAGTAGATCTCCCATCAAGCTCCATCGCAATGTGTGGGGGCGGGGCTTAGAGGCTCCAAACGTTTCCATTGGTCATGTTATCAAGAGTTATCTTCAGGTGCAGGATGCATCATTTGACTGATGCAGTAATACGACAGTAATGTGCGTTTGTACAGTATTTTTGCTCAGATCCAGATTTAACTGAGCCACTGGCCCTCAGACCAAAGTCAGAAACGTGTTTTCATGCCCTGCGGTCTTTTAAAACGCCGGGGTGCAGCTGCTCGTCGCTCCCCCGCCCTCTGTCGTGTTAAAGAAGCGTCCATGGCCGGGTCACGCCGCGTGCTTCACGTTCTCAGAGAGTTCAAGGTTTTCATCAAGTGTCTGGCCGGTTGCACTCGCGCTTCCAGCTCCATTAAGAACACGAACGAGCGTCGAGGTGCTGAGCTCCTCCTCCTGGCCTTCGCCTCTGCTCCCGCCGCGCGGCGCCATCTTCAGGCAGCGCCGGGAAAAACTACCCAGCATGCTCTCTGAGGCAGCGTCAGGCTGGGAGTCCCTGCCTGAAGCCTCGCTGCATGTTCCTGATGTTACACACACACACACACACACACACACACACACACACTCCATGTCTCCCTCCAGTCGGTCTGAAGAAGGGAAAAGTCATCCTCGCGTCTCGCTGTGTTTCCTTCAGATGACGGCGCGCTGCGGATCTGGAAGAACTTCGCGGACCAGAAGAACCCGGAGATGGTGACGGCGTGGCAGGGTCTGTCCGACATGCTGCCCACCACCAGAGGTCAGGCCTCCACCAGCACCCACAGTAAAGACCAACGCTCTATATTACTATATCACCCGCCCCCCCCCCATCCCCCTCTCACTCATACTCCACCTTACCCCCTCAATCAGGTTCAGTTGATTTGATAAATTCAGTTATTTTAAATTGACTTCGGGTTTTGCTGAAAGGCAACATGTTTATAGATCATTAGAATGCGACACACAAATTAAAGTTGCATATTAAAGTTACTCCTCATGAATTTGAATGTCAACTTCAACCAAAACGAGACGAATCTGCTGCGAACATTAAAGCGGACCTGAACACGCAGGTACGTGGTCATAATGTTGTGGCTGGTCGCCGCACAAATGCGTCCAGTCATCAAACATCCTGTTTCCTCCCGGACCTGAAGACAAAACTCTACCTTTTACTCCTCGACAGCATCAAAAACCTGCAACCGTTTCAAAAACATCATTTCTGTCCTGATGAAGATGTGATGACACACACACACACACACACACACACACACACACACACACACACACACACACACACACAAAGGAGAAGATGAACTGATGATAAATTTATCAAAAAGAAATAAAAGTAAATAAAATGTTTATAAAGTAAAACAAAGTATTTAACAGTTTATAGATAAATGACTAAATCAACTTGATAGGAAACAATTGGAATCGTTTCGGCCCGCGGGGAGGGGGCGACAACACAAGCATAAAAATAGACGTCTTTTATTGTTTACCGAGGTTATATATAATAACTGTGTACAAAGTGATGGGATAAAGGGTTCACCTCGCAGCAGGTGGAGGTGGTGTCCCTGGAAGAGGAGAGAGGGACACCAGGGGACGTCACACAGGGAAAACTAAATTGATGGTTACTTTATGAACCTGTAGTTGAAGAGTCGACGGTTTTCTTCATCAGACATTGAAGACGAGATGAGTTAGTCAATTTATTTCAGCTTTTTTTTTTTATCTAATCGTGTGTTAATGTCCAGATGATTCTTTTATTATTGATATTTATCATTGACATTGATTGATTGAGTTTTTTCATCCTTGATTACTCATCCTGTTCTTGTGGGCGTGTCCTAATTCTGCAGGCAATAGAAATTCTTAATTGAAGCCCCGCCCCCTTAATTGTGATTGATGCACAGCTTGGTGTCTGTGGACATAAAAGCACAATCCGATTGGTTTGTGAGAATGTCAGTCTGGCTTTTTACCAGAAATACAGAAACATTTCCTCCAATGAAGCATCAGTCTGACACCTGAGAGCCTCGCAGTCACCCGTCTCACCCTGTCACCCACCTGTCTCACCCTGTCACACACCCATCTCACCGTCACACACCTGTCTCACCCTCACACACCCATCTCACCGTCACACACCTGTTTCACCCACCCGTCTCATCCTGTCACACACCCATCTCACCCTGTCATACACCTGTCTCACCCTGTCACCCACCTGTCTCACCCTGTCACACACCCATCTCACCCTGTCATACACCTGTCTCACCCTGTCACCCACCTGTCTCACCCTGTCACACACCCATCTCACCGTCACACACCTGTTTCACCCACCCGTCTCACCCTGTCACCCACCTGTCTCACCCTGTCACACACCCATCTCACCGTCACACACCTGTTTCACCCACCCGTCTCATCCTGTCACACACCCATCTCACCCTGTCATACACCTGTCTCACACACCCGTCTCACCCTGTCACACACCCATCTCACCCTGTCATACACCCGTCTCACCCACCCGTCTCACCCTGTCACACACCCGTCTCACCCACCCGTCTCACCCTTTCACACACCTGTCTCACCCTGTCACACACCCATATCACCCACCTGTGTCACCCTGTCACACACCCGTCTCCCCCTGTCACCCACCTGTCTCATTCTGTCACACACCCGTCTCACCCACCCGTCTCACCCTGTCACACACCCATCTCCCCGTCCCCCCGTCACACACCCATCTCACCCTGTCACACACCCGTCTCACCCCCATCTCCCCGTCACACACCCATCTCACCCTGTCACACACCCATCTCACCCTGTCACACACCCGTCTCACCCTGTCACACACCCGTCTCACCCACCCGTCTCCCCCTGTCACACACCCGTCTCACCCCCATCTCCCCGTCACACACCCATCTCACCCTGTCACACACCCATCTCACCCTGTCACACACCCATCTCCCCGTCACACACCCGTCTCACCCACCCATCTCCCCGTCACACACCCATCTCACCCTGTCACACACCCATCTCACCCTGTCACACACCCGTCTCACCCTGTCACACACCCATCTCCCCGTCACACACCCATCTCACCCTGTCACACACCCATCTCACCCTGTCACACACCCATCTCACCCTGTCACACACCCATCTCCCCGTCACACACCCGTCTCACCCACCCATCTCCCCGTCACACACCCATCTCACCCTGTCACACACCCATCTCACCTTGTCACACACCCGTCTCACCCTGTCACACACCCGTCTCACCCCCATCTCCCCGTCACACACCCATCTCACCCTGTCACACACCCATCTCACCCTGTCACACACCCATCTCCCTGTCACACACCCGTCTCACCCACCCGTCTCCCCCTGTCACACACCCATCATGGTCATCATCTCACTGTCACGTCCTAAAACCAGAAAGCACCGCAGGTATAATCTCAGCAGACGTCTGCACAGTCAGCGATGATGACAGGGTTGATTCCTGCGACCGTCCACATCACCGATCACTTCCTACCTTTTCCCCACGAGGTTTCAGTGATTAAAATTCCAGGTTGGAAAACGGTGTGGACGCAGTGAAGACAACTGTTGTTGAGTCGGCTTTCTCAGTATGAATAAAAATCCTCTCGCTTCATCTTTTATTTAGCAGAAAATCCAAACTTCATCTGCAGGAGCTGCAGGGAAAGTCCAAGAAATAGTCTGAAAACACTCTTTTATCAAACGTGATGGAAACCAAGCTGAGCTCGACAAGTTCTGACTTTGAATGTGGTTTGGTGCAGCGCGGCCGCAGATACAATTACTGAAGTTAGTGATCGATTTACTTTGTAAAGGGCAGATATTATTCTGGCATTAGCCTGTAGCCACATTAGCTGTGATTAGCATTAGCAGGTTTGAATAACACTTAACCGCCCTTTCTAAGAGATGTCTGCGTCCAGATTATAGAGCATCTTCCTCCTCTAAAATCCAGATTATAGAGCATCTTCCTCACTAACATCCAGATTATAGAGCATCTTCCTCCTCTAAAATCCAGATAGTAGGGAGCATCTTCCTCACTAACATCCAGATCGTAGGGAGCATCTTCCTCACTAACATCCAGATCGTAGGGAGCATCTTCCTCACTAACATCCAGATTATAGAGCATCTTCCTCACTAACATCCAGATTATAGAGCATCTTCCTCACTAACATCCAGATTATAGAGCATCTTCCTCACTAACATCCAGATCATAGAGCATCTTCCTCACTAACATCCAGATCGTAGGGAGCATCTTCCTCACTAACATCCAGATTATAGAGCATCTTCCTCACTAACATCCAGATTATAGAGCATCTTCCTCACTGACATCCAGATCATAGAGCATCTTCCTCACTAACTTCCAGATTTTAGAGCATCTTCCTCACTAACATCTAGATTATAGAGCATCTTCCTCACTAACATCCAGATTATAGAGCATCTTCCTCACTGACATCTAGATCATAGAGCATCTTCCTCACTAACATCCAGATCGTAGGGAGCATCTTCCTCACTAACATCCAGATCGTAGGGAGCATCTTCCTCACTAACATCCAGATTATAGAGCATCTTCCTCACTAACATCCAGATTATAGAGCATCTTCCTCACTGACATCCAGATCATAGAGCATCTTCCTCACTAACATCCAGATCGTAGGGAGCATCTTCCTCACTAACATCCAGATCGTAGGGAGCATCTTCCTCACTAACATCCAGATTATAGAGCATCTTCCTCACTAACATCCAGATTATAGAGCATCTTCCTCACTAACATCCAGACTATAGAGCATCTTCCTCACTGACATCCAGATCATAGAGCATCTTCCTCACTAACTTCCAGATTTTAGAGCATCTTCCTCACTAACATCTAGATTATAGAGCATCTTCCTCACTAACATCCAGATTATAGAGCATCTTCCTCACTGACATCCAGATCATAGAGCATCTTCCTCACTAACATCCAGATCGTAGGGAGCATCTTCCTCACTAACATCCAGATCGTAGGGAGCATCTTCCTCCACTAACATC
Source organism: Lipophrys pholis (assembly GCF_963383615.2). Classification (NCBI taxonomy): domain Eukaryota; kingdom Metazoa; phylum Chordata; class Actinopteri; order Blenniiformes; family Blenniidae; genus Lipophrys; species Lipophrys pholis. Next base: position 1,362,080 of record NC_137628.1, on the reverse strand, counting down.
CAGATTATAGAGCATCTTCCTCACTAACATCCAGATTATAGAGCATCTTCCTCACTGACATCCAGATCATAGAGCATCTTCCTCACTAACTTCCAGATTTTAGAGCATCTTCCTCACTAACATCTAGATCGTAGAGCATCTTCCTCACTAACATCCAGATCATAGAGCATCTTCCTCACTAAAATCCAGATCATAGAGCATCTTCCTCACTAACATCTAGATCATAGAGGATCTTCCTCACTAACATCCAGATTATAGAGCATCTTCCTCATCTTCCTCACTAACATCCAGATTATAGAGCATCTTCCCCACTAACATCCAGATCGTAGAGCATCGTCCTCACTAACATCCAGATCGTAGAGAGCATCTTCCTCACTAACATCCAGATCATAGGGAGCATCTTCCTCACTAACATCCAGATTATAGAGCATCTTCCTCACTAACATCCAGATCATAGAGCATCTTCCTCACTAAGATCTAGATCGTAGAGGGTCTTCCTCACTAACATCCAGATTATAGAGCATCTTCCTCACTAACTTCCAGATTATAGAGCATCTCCCTCACTAACTTCCAGATTTTAGAGCATCTTCCCCACTAACATCCAGATTATAGAGCATCTTCCTCACTAACATCTAGATTATAGAGCATCTTCCTCACTAACATCCAGATCCTAGAGCATCTTCCTCACTAACATCCAGATCCTAGAGCATCTTCCTCACTAACATCCAGATCATAGAGCATCTTCCTCACTAAAATCCAGATCATAGAGCATCTTCCTCACTAACATCTAGATTATAGAGCATCTACCTCACTAACTTCCAGATTATAGAGCATCTTCCTCACTAACATCGAGATTATAGAGCATCTTCCCCACTAACATCCAGATTATAGAGCATCTTCCTCACTAACATCCAGATTATAGAGCATCACTAACACCGCGCCCCTCCAACAGCACAAGTTGTTATTTTCTGTTCAGAACATTCGGTTTCTCTCTGGTTTAAAGTTTAGAGCGGGTCTCGTACGACGAACCGTCACAGTTCCAGGTAATTGTTCCGAAGACGAGCGGAGCTGTCAGGATGAGTGAGTGACTGAGTCGGCGGCTGTCTGGACGTCTGCACGCCGCTCGCCATGTGCCACGTGTGACTCCATCATTACGACGCAGGAGTCAGCAGAGACCTGCAGTGGGGCCACACACTGAACTCACTCTCTCTGCTCCCGCCGCCGCCGCCGCCGCCGCCGTGGTTTCTCTCAGACTTTAACATTTAATGGCGAGCTTGTTATCGTGGACGTGTTGTCGGTGGCGGCTGGAGCCGGCGGCGCGTTCAGGGAAGACATCAGCTTTATTACTGAGGACCAGTCCAGCTTGGATTTTCTGCTTTAGATTAATTTTTAAATTCTCTGGAAACGCGCAGACCTCGCTGTTGTTTCACACACACACACACACACACACACACACACACACACACACACACACACACACACACGCAGTACAAGAATTACACGCTTGTGGTTTGAATCTTTCAGATTGTGAGCGTTGCCTCAGCTACATTAATAATGCAGAAACATGATGGAATATGCCAGGAGTTTGTTTGTGTTGCTGAAACAACACCGCCCCCCCCCCCAACCCCCCCGAACCCCCCAACCCCCCCAGCGCAGGACTCCTCATCTTCACCACTTCATCCTCAGTCCTTCATCACTGAAGGTCCCTGGACTGTCTGGCTTCTTCTTGCTTTGCTGGGTCTCTGATATTGTTCTGTTGCCCCGCGATGCTCATCACAGCTCCTGCATGCAAACCTTTCTGTCAGCGCACTCGGTGGGTTTTTGCTAATGTGTTGCTTGCTTTGTTACGTCCCTGCTGTCCTTCACCCCCGCCCCTCCCCCTGCCCCCCCCCCCCCCCCCTCCCCACTCCACCCCCCGCTCTCAGGTCTGGCCAGAAGAGTTTCCATCTATCTTGACAGAAGTAAACAAGGAGGTGAGTGTCGCCTTTTCTTTTCTCCTGCACCTCCCAGAGCAAAAGCGCTGCCCCAAACGACCAAAGTCTCTTTATTTCACTTTCTCCACATCGCCTCCTTTCATATTCAGTAATTCATCCATTGAATAATCAGTTAAAACATCAACCCAGGCTGCAGTGTTACAGCTTAACACAAAGGTTAAAACGACTGAGACAAACGAGACGATCACAAGCTCACATTAGACGTTTTAAACATGTTTCAGCTTTGAGTTTCCATCAGGGAATCAAACACGTCGCTGAAAACCTCCGAAGTACCAAAGTAGCTCGTCATCTCACTTTACTGTCATGTAATGTTCATCCCATCACACTGTCCACTCTGATTTTATTTTTATATATATATATATGCTATAATTCTTTATTAAGATGTACAAATGCATGAAATTAGTGCAGGGAAACCATGAGATTGTCCATCAGAGCAACACGCTGACTCAGCAGAAACATCTGCTTCCCGTGGATCAGCTGTGTGGAGGGAAGTTCACCCACCAAGCAAGCCCACATGTTCTCCTTAATGCTTCTATGTTTTTCTCTGTGACTCTCTTCTGGGTGATCAGTTTTCTGCTCAGTGTCGTTCCATTTTTCTGAGCTGTGAAAGTAGGCCAGTTCTCTCCTGGTTGCTTCAGGCAGGCCGATGTGTCCAGATGTGTCCTGCTCTGTATTCAGCTCGTGTCTGGAGCCTTGTTTGCATCAGGACTCGGGGAACTCGCTCAACCTGCAGCATGACGCGATGTAGGTGAAGGGAAATGAGAAAGCAAGCCCCGAGGCGTGTGGCTGCCTTCGCTCAGGGGTTTGTTAAAGTCAAACTTACTGAAATGGGAGAATTTTTTGCAGAAATGTGATTTTTAGAAAGAGGAAGTGTAAAGGCCTCCGTTAACAATGACCTGTCAGACCATTTATATGTGCCTGGATTAAAGGACCATTACTACTAATTTAGCTCATACCCCAGCTGGACAGTAGGTGGCAGTGTTCGCAGTATTGGCATCATTCCGTCTTTCAGAGTTTCGTCTGGTTGCTAGTTGAAACGCTTCTGACTGGGTCAACTTGGTAGATGTTGAAAACCTGCTCTTTATGTAGACGGAGCAGCAAAGATCTTCAACCACTATTAACTGACTCAATACACCGTCTAGTGGTGTAAACTCGTATTGCGTGGCTATCAGTTCTGTTTTTAGGAGTAGGTGAAACAATCCCGATTAAACAACATTCCTGAGATTAGCAGTGGTGTCAGTGAGTTGGGATGGTTTTGACGCTGTTCCGGTAGCTGGTCTAATTGAGTCGGGGGGGGGCTTGTCAGCATCATTGGGGTCATCAGCGCTTAAAAAGACGAAGTAACTCTGATCCACATACACGTCAGATAATCTGTGTGGCTTCGTCTCTGTCTGCTGACGATCGGACCTCAAGCATTTCCTCCTCTGAGGTTTGTGGGGTCGAATACAACACAGTCGTTTAAAGACACAAAGAAGTCCGGCTTTGTTTGTCTGTCATGAAAATGTAACGTATAGCTCTATTCTTGTTGTGGTCCGCTTCATATTGAACACTGGTTTCTAAAGATAATAAGTGACTAAATAACATTTTACTAACTGTCAAAGTAGGAAGAACCCAAAATCATTCCTCCGTAGAACTTTAGGTTTGAAACTTCTCAAAGGAATTAAGTACAAACATCCACACTTTTCAATGTAAAGAGCAGATTCTGTTCTTCAAACCTGACCTTTCCTCTGTGGTGTTTAAGTCCATCAGAGTCGCAGTGTTTATGGTTTTCTGCTTGAAACGATCTGATATGATGAGGTTACAGTGATCCGTGACTTCCTTCATCCTGAATTATTCAAACTGTCGTGAGAATTTCACGTCCACAATAATGTGATGAGCACCAGTGCGCGTCGGGCCAAATCCGCTTCATCCCTTGGGGTGTGTTAACTGAGCCGGTCCTGGCCTCGGGCCTCCCTGAACGCCGGGCCGCGGCCTCCACGGGTTCACCAAACGTCTCAGCGAGGAAACCTCGCTGCCAGTCAGAGCGCTGAAGTCTTCATCTGTTCGAGGAGCCAGTTCCCGGTAATCCCGCCCAAGATCTATTAGCCGAGTCCTGGAGGAGCTTTTCAAAGCAAACAGGATGAAGGAGCAGCGCTGGTTTAATGAGCTGCAGTGTGCGGGGAGGTAACCGGGCCATCACTGGAGATAATGGCTCAGAATAAGAATTCAGAGGAAAGAGAGAGCGAGAGGTGAAACAGATTAGTGATTGTCTCTGGAGCGCTGATCATCTATCAATACTCAGCTGGCAGTGTTGGTGCTGTTAAAACCAACCTTTTAACCCCCAAAGCAGATTTTACAAGGCAAATGTCAAATGCTAATTTAGATTAAGCTGCTGTGTTCTGGTTCTTACGGAGAAGAGCAGAGCACGTCGAAGCTATCTCCACCTCCACCTCTGCAGCTGGAGGATTTACAGCCCAGGAAACGTTGCTCACGCTCCTTCTCCTCCAGCTTCTCCCCCACAGCTCAGTCCTCCTCGTACATATCGATTCCTGTGTGGGAAACTCAGACCCGCTCGGGCCCATGACTGTTCCCTCCGAGGAAGAATCTCCTCACGTGTTGAGTATCTTGAGTGCCGTCGGGTTGGAGTTTGCAGGTTGATCCATTCTGACCCATTCTGATCTGTTCTGATCCATTCTGATCCGCTCTGACCCGTCTCGCCTCAGATTTTCACCTGAAGCTGAGACAAAGGGTGGAGATCATGAGGGGGAAGACACGGGGACTTGTCTTCTAGTTTGCTCTCCTGTCGCCTGGCTCTCATCATGGGTTTCAAACATTGGACCAAAACGTCAACAGGAAGTCGTGTAGGACCGTAGAAAGTCTTCATGTTGCCTTCCCGGCTCGACGCCACTACGGTCCAACCGTCAGAGAGTGTTTAGAAGCAGACTTACGTTTTGAACCAGCTTGATCTGTTTGTGTACGAAGGCGGTAACTCCACCCAACCCAACGGTGTCAATATGTCTAAAGACACGCTGAGACAAACAAAGCTTTTCCTCCGGCAGACTGGTATTCTCAGCTCGCAGTGGAACGTCTGGATGAGGACTGATCAAGATTCAGGCCCGTTAACAGTTTTTTAATACATTTTTGATTCAGAAAAATGTCCCACTTACACAGCAACCTTCTTGGAGGGATCTCTGTTTCCATGGGAATGGCAGAAACACTAAACCAAAGTTGGAAAGCTCTGGGAAAGTTTTGAAGCGTTTGCTGTTTTGTTCAAGTTGTGTCATGTCGACATTTTCCAACTAGAACAAGTGAACCGTTTTTAATAACTCTTTGGAAACAATATCTGAGGAGTCGTGGAGACATTTAGTCTCTCAGACCTAAATGGAAGCTGCTAAAACGCAGAAATCAATCCGAGCATCAGTCAGACGTCCTCGGTTACATCGGTGAGAAGACGCAGCTTCAGAGGCCATCGTGTTCTGTGATTGGTCCGTTTGTGATCCATGTTTCCTCTTCAGTCTAACTTCAATCCAAGTCTGGAGTCTGGAAACACTTGGGGCTTTTCCACCAGAAAGAACCAGGTTCTAGTTCAGGGCCGGTACCAGGACCGGTTCTTAAATGAGCACCGCCAAAGAACCGGTTGTTTTTCCTCCGTTAACGAAGCCAATGAGAGCCACGTTATTGTGTCACTCCAAAACGTGATACGTCACTACACCAATGTAGCACCAATGTAGCACCAATGTAGCACCAATGTAGCGCTCCTACAGGAACCAGGAGACGGACTGGATTCATCGGGTTGGTCCTGGTCGCTCCATCTAGTCTGACCTGAACCTCGGATGAACCAAAGAGCCAGAAGACATTACGTCTCCTCGTATCTCTGTTGCTGTTTTTTCACGTCCGTCTTGTTTTAGTTCGGAGCCCCAGAGTGACAATAGAGAAAAATAATAATAATAATAACAATGTGTGAATGAGTTTGGGGCTTATTTTTCAACATTTGGGCATTACATAGTGACTTCTGCTCCTTTCACTTTATTTCTGGACGTGTCTGAATCAAAAGCTTCAACATGGAGGAATGGAGGTGTAGAACGATAGAACGCTGCTCTGTGGCCGTTTCCATGGTAACCTAGGTAAACACTCTGATTAAAGTTTTGTTTCACATGAAGCCATTAAAAGGCTCATTTTATGACAAAAAACACCAAGCTTTCATTTCCAGTAGTTTGTAGTTTGTTTTTTAGTTGCTGACGAAGCAGAAGTATTGCGTCTCCTAGCGAGGGTAAAGCAGCCTCGTGCAGACCTCAGCCTGCGGTCAGGACGCGATGAAAGACCTGGAAGTGAAGTTAGTTACAATGATTTTACGATGAAAAGCCTGAAAAAAACGACAATGGAAAACTGCTTCTAAATTCTATATCCAACGCAGGTGACAGCGTAGGAGTTCGATGAGAGGCACCGGCTCCGCGATCGCCAATTAAATGATCTCGTTTCCTTGCATTGTTAACTTGAGGGAGCGACTTATTATATCGTTTCCACGCGTTACTTTTTTCTCTATAACCAGTCCGGGGCTCCGTGTTCGCTGTAGATGTCAGAAAGCCGGTTCAGCGTCTCTTTCACCTCGTTGGTCGTGATAACTCCAGCGATAACTCCGCCCCCAGCTGATGACGTCTCTGGCCCCGCTCTGGCCCCGCTCTGGCCCCGCTCTGGCCCCGCTCTGGCCCCACTCTGGCCCAGCAACGAAGTGGGGCCAGCTTAGCACCCGCTTCGGCCCTGATAGGCCGGGGCTTTGGCAGTGGAAAGACAAAGAACTGGTGCTGGGCCTGGCTCTGAACTAGCACCAGGTTCTTTGTGGTGGAAAAGCCCCCTGACTGAACCTGGTTCTGCTTGTCGGCTCCTCAAAGGGTCTCTGTTCCATCCATAATGGACTCTGGTATAAAAACACAGCGGGTTTGTTTTAACTGGACCAAACGGCACAAGTGTGAACGCAGCCTCCGAGTGGGAAAGGATCAGAATAGTGCCGCATGTGTTGGTTCTAAATCTGAGGAGACGGTAAGAAAAGTGTTAAAACTGAGGGGAAGGTGGGTGAGCTGGAGATGGTTATTGATTTGTGGGAAACGAGGAGGAGGAAGTGACTCAGACCAACAGGAGGTGGAAGTGAAACAGAAAAGCTGTTCTTGTAACAGTTTTGTTCATTTTCTGCCAAGCCTGTCTCATTATTCCCTCATGAGCTCTTCTCCTTTCTACTTCCACTGGTTCAGAGTTTCACTTCCTGCCCACTAAGACCGCCTTGGTGCCACCCAGGCTCCATCCGAGGCCGAATCTCCTGCCGTTCTTCACCGGAGAACCGAAGGGCTACGATCTCACCTGAACACTCCCAAACTCAAACTTTCTCTGGAGAGTCTGGAATAATTGAAGTCAAGTCGACAGGAGAGGAGATAACGAGAGGAAAATCTGGGGAATGAAACAGTGTTAGAGAGCAGATGTGGGCTCCTGGATGGAGAGCCTGGGGTATTGATGGAGAGGATGCAGAGAGACAGAGAGATTGGATTTATGGTTGGATTTATCTGCCCCCTCCAGTCAGAGTGCTGGTATGTTCACTGTGAGAGAAACAAGCAGCCTGGAAAATGCAGTTTGAAATGCTTGTGGCCGTCGGAATGGCATCCTGATTCCTGCTTGTATTTCCACATTAGTGATGCTTTGCCATGCAGACAGTGAGATCCAAATCATCCTCTAACAGCCGTCGTTTCTAAGTGTTATCCTTCTAAAGTCAATGAATCGTTGTAAAGAGCTCATCCTGCTGCCACTTCTCCCGTCCAGCAAACATAAAACAGACTCACTCCTGACCGGTGTGATCGTTCATTGCTGGGCGACCTGGGGGGGGGGGGGGGGGGGGGGGGGGGGGGGGGGGGGGGGGGGGGGGGGGGCTGGTATGGTGTCTGGGGATGTCTATGGGATGTGCTGAGTGAACTGGTCCGACTCCTTGAGGCTTCAGACTTCTGGATGTGCCGTTTGTCCCACCGTATGAAGCAGGTGGTCATAATTTTGTGGCTGATCAGTGTCCATCCCTGCAGTGTTTCCCATCAGCAGTGCATTCTGGGAAATTAGCTTCACACAGGCAGATGGAAGTGGCTCGAATTCTGAGTAAAGTTTGTGTGTTTGTTCCTCAGTTCAGAGGAAAGACGATTCAAATCTTCTGTTCTCCCCCCTCCTCCTCTTCTCTCCATCCTCCTCCCCCCTCCTCCTCTTCCCTCCATCCTCCTCCCTCCTCCTCCTCTTCCCTCATCCTCCTCCCCCCTCCTCCTCTTCTCTCCATCCTCCTCCCCCCTCCTCCTCTTCTCTCCATCCTCCTCCCTCCTCATCCTCCTCTTCTCTCCATCCTCCTCCCTCCTCATCCTCCTCTTCTCTCCATCCTCCTCCCTCATCCATCCTCCTTCCTCCTCGTCCTCCTCTTCTCTCCATCCTCCTCCTCCTCTTCCCTCCATCCTCCCTCATCCATCCTCCTTCCTCCTCGTCTCTCCTTTCATTGTAACCCCCCTTCATTCCTCGTCACCAAGCTGCCGTCTTCGAAGAGGGGGAAGCCTCTTCTCTTGTCCTGTGAAACCAAACTACGTCCAACATGTGACTGAGCTTCGCCGCTCTGTGTGACGACGAGTGACAGTAGTTTACAGGGTGGGGGAGTAAAGAAGCCAATTGGGGTGGGGGTGGGGGTGGGGGTGGGGGTGTGATTCCATCCAATCAGAGCAGCTGGTTCAGTGGAGCGAAGTCACGACGAAGAAAGAAAAGGAGAGTTCAGAGAAGAAGGTGATTCTGGTGGAAAGTAAGAAGGTGGTTGGGCTGGAGACGGATTGTGGGACAGAAGAGAAGTGACTCAGACAAACAGGAGGAGGAAGTGGACGAGGTTCATGAGGAGAAAAGCATCTGTTGTGGCAACTCCATGAAGCTCCAGCACAGAAACTTTGAAACTTTTACTTTCCAAGGAGCGTCTGAGCTTCTCTCCATCTGCTGCTGCTGCTGGTTCACGTTTTACGTTCCCGGTGGTGAACGAGCAGGTTCATGCAGCATGAAGCCTCAACAAGGAAAACATCTTTAAACCTTAAATGACACTGTAAGTTTCAGGTCAGATGAAGTTCAGGGTTCCTGGAACTGTGAGGAAGACGAGCAGATTCAACCCGGAGGGTCAGAGTTTATAGTGTGATCACAGACTAACTGATCCCGTGTGAAGCAGCACGTCACCCATCCAACATCCATGAACCTGCTGAAGAACGACGCCGCAGCATCAGTTTGGCTGCAGAACGCGATGAAGAGCGACGACTGGGGCGTTACTGTCAGTGTCCTCCTCTGGTGTTTGTCGTGTTTCATAGAATCAGTGGACTTTTAAAAGAAATCATCTGTATGTAGACTCTATGCAGATAAAAGTGCTGTTGACAAACCTGGGATTAAAACTAATCCCAGAAGTGTCTGGGCACTAACTCTTCACAGCTTCGACACCCAGCAGGTGATTATTGATCTGTGAGAGTCGTCAGCAGGATGATAAGAGACACATTTACATATTTATTCATCAGCAGTGGTTTTTCCAACTGATCAATTAGCTGTTTACTCACATGAAGCCTCTCGTGGTGTCTGAGGAGCTGGACAGGTCTTACTCTTCTTCTCTTCTCCTCACTCTTCTTCTTCTCCAGCAGCTTTGTATCCATGCCACTCAAACTCCCAATGCTGATGCTGTTTGTGAGGATTATATCTCAGGATTTGGTCGATGCTCTGTTTTCGCCTTGTGGAGGATCTTATTGCCTCGGACTCCGCCCTGCCATTTCTCCATCTTCCACAGAGCTTTATCTGTCTTGGTCAAGCAGGTTACTGGACCTAATCCCATCTGACAGTGATCACATTGCACTCTGCACAGGTGGCCAGGCCATCACAGTCACACACACACGCATTCACACACAAACAAACAAATGCAAGTTTTGTTGGACTGAAATGGAAGAAAACGCTCACACAGAACATGCAAACTCCACAAAGAAAGACCGAGAGGCCCGGAGTCGAATCAGAAAAATTGAGAGAGCAAACCACTTCACCAATGCACCTCCTGTCCATCATGCCTGGTCCAGGTCTCAGACACAAACAAGACCAAAGATCTTGTCCTTCACCCTCTTGCTTGTTTTCACACGTGATAATAAACTTCAGCAATAGAAAACTGAGATTTACTCGTGTGCATTTGGACTTCAGCTGGTATGAAGCAGTGAATCATGCACGTGGAGATGAGTGTGCATCCTCCTCAACACTCGTGTACTGAACAAGAGAACTAAAGTAGATGTGTGAAGAAAACAATATTCAATATTGTGAGTCCTGCACACGTTGAACGATCACAATGCGAAGTGGCTGCGATGGTCACGTTATTAGTGCTGAGATATCAGAATCCTCCCGGCGTGGAGCGAGCCGCAGGCCGGCCGCAGTGTTTCCCCGAGCCAGCAGGACGCGCGAGCACTGTTCACTTGAATCTCACCGCCGGCGCCAGCACACGAGGAGTCCTGCTGCCTTCAGCTGCTTCGCTCCGACGGCCGTTTGACTCATCAGAGGCAGAATGTGCTGACAGGCTCAGATCCAGGGTCAGTGTTTCTCCCCGCGGCCTCTCCTTTGACAGGAAGCAATGCAAAGTGCTACATCACGCCTCCATCTGCAGGATGTTCACGTCTCAAACGCCAGAACGCCGACTCACAAACACCAAAGTTTTTGTTTTTGAACGTGCGCTCAGTTTTCTTTGAGCCTGTTCTTTTTTAAATTCCTGTGTGTTGGAGTAAATAGTCCCACTGTGGTGCAGGAAGCTGTCGCGCTCCTCTTTCGTTGCCTTGCTCCACGTGGCAGCAGCAGACTCGTAGAGCCTCCAACTGATCGTGTGGGCTGTGAATTAGTGGGATCAGCACATGGTGTGTGTGTGTAGCAGCTGCGACTGCGAGGGAACGGCCCTTTGAAACCAGATTAAAAACTGAAAATTCAACCCGCAGCTTCCTGGGCCAGCCGCCTCGAGGTCTGAGGAGCCGAGGTTAGTTTGAATCCTGCAGCACACCACAGTGGCTCCCTGAGCACGACCTTTGACCCCCAGCAGCTCCTCACAGAGCCTCCACATCCTACAAACAGGAGGGGTTAATGTGGAAATAAGTAATTTCCCAGAGAGGATGAATGATGGTGTATCAGGGATGAGCCGAGCCCGGGATCGACTCCTGCTCCAAACTGAAATGTGACTTTAACTCTGGTATGTTTGATATTACTTCCTCTTCTTTTTGCTGAATTGGCTCTTTTGCATTGGTGGCAATCATAATATTTTTCTTCCTCCTCACACTGAGCTCTGCTGCTCATCCCACACATGCATGTTCCTCACCTTGAAAAGGAGGATCCTCAGGCTTTCCAAAGCTCCAGATATGTTTTTTCTATGACTGTTCAAGCTGTTTGTTCCTGGTTCCTGGCGTTGCTGCAGTCTGTCAGATCTTTCTCTGGTTTTTCGGTCGTCGCTCAGTGAAGCTGATGGGACTCCGGAGTCTCCTCTCGGCTGGATGGATGGATGAAGGTCGGGCTGCTCTGAGCGTTGACCTTCTGTCCCTCTGTTGCAGGAGCCGGGATGGTGGTGGACTGGGAGCAGGAGACAGGTCTGCTCATGACGTCTGGAGACGTCCGAGTCGTCAGGATCTGGGACACAGACCGAGAGATGAAGGTCCAGGTACGGCTGCTTCCTCTTCACACACTTTAACTGGTGATGGATGCCCCTGGTGGTGAATGAGTGTTTTCATTCTGACTCACCTGATTGTGGCGACACAAGTCTGCGGACTGGCAGGTGGAGGCTCCCTGCCGGGCCACACATTAAACACATTAAAACTTCTTTCCAGAACACACTGATTTGAACTCATTTCTGATGGGTGGAGACGAACTGAGGTGGAGCTCCAGGTTCCAGCTGTGTTGTAATATTCATCACGAGCAGCTCAGGTCACTTTGCTGCTAAAAGACCAAAACAAACGCGTTTGCACAACTTTGCTTTTTAACCCGTTGAAAGTGAATGTGGGCGGAGCCTGTTCCTCCACCTGTTGCTGCTGTTTGAAACTGATGGAGGTTTAAGGCGGAGCCACAGCCAGACGTGTGGTTTCTTCACAACACTCCTGATGGACGGTCGTGTGTGTGTGTGTGTGTGTGTGTGTGTGTGTGTGTGTGTGTGTGTGTGTGTGTGTGTGTGTGTGTGTGTGTGTGTGTGTGTGTGTGTGTGTGTGTGTGTGTGTGTGTGTGTGTGTGTGTGTGTGTGTGTGTGTGTGTGTGTGTGTGTGTGTGTGTGTGTGTGTGTGTGTGTGTGTGTGTGTGTGTGTGTGTGTGTGTGTGTGTGTGTGTGTAACCCAGGACATCCCGACCGGAGCCGACAGCTGTGTGACCAGCCTGTCCTGCGACTCCCAGCGCTCGCTCATCGTGGCCGGACTGGGAGACGGGTCGGTGCGCGTGTTCGACCGCAGGATGGGTCCCAACGACTGGTGAGTTCCACACACACCCAGAGACACACACACACACACTGAGCCTGTTCCCTGCGTGGTTCTGAGTATGAAGTAAAACTGATGGTCACCAGACTCGGTCAGAACTTTTAAGCCCCCAGAGATGATGTACGTGATTAACAGGCAGACCCAACCCCACTACACACATCCACAGGAGCACACTTTGTATATTTACCATCTCACACACACACACACACACACACACACACACGAGTGCTGAGTGTCATCAATATTCCTTTAATGTCTTTGCTCGGCATATTTTGCTTTTAGCTTGAGACAACAAGCATTTTAACACCTCTGTACAGAGCTACTGAATAAAGTGCGTGTGTGCGTGCGTGCATGTGCACTAACACCTCCAGAATCCTCCATTATTCACCTCTTGACTCTATATTTATATTGAGAGAACCGTGAGCAGTGACTCTCTCTCAGGTGTTTCCACCTGTTAATAGACCTGCTGACCCCCCCCAGTCCCCCCCCCCCCCCCCCCCCCAGTCCGCTAAACATTATTTTAATTTTAGTCTCCAGGGTGGAGACTCAAAACGACGCAGTTAAAACCGTGACGTGGCCCATAAATCTTCAAATAAAGCTAATTTCATGGCTGCCTCCCGGCGACTTTGTCCCCATGAGATTAACCCGACTCGAGCACCAAACGCCTCCTGTGGTTAAAGGCCTGCAGTAAAAAGCTTTTTTAAACATGCAGCAGTGTGTACCATGTATTTTCTGCCTCCAGCCTCTAAAATCTGTTTCTATGTATTGTTTTTGTGCTTTTTCTGCTTCTGCTCATGCTCAACAGGAAACAAAAGTTTTTATTTCCCCATCTGCGGTAATCAGGTGATACGTGGAGGATTCAGGTTCTGATCTAAAAACATGGTCACACTTTCATCTTTAAAAATAAAAATCTCTTCAGGATCCTCAGGATGCAGTTTCTCTGTTCTCATACTGCCACCTGCTGGTCATTACCTGCATTACAGCACAGAAACAGAAGCAGGTTTCATTCAGTTGCTCCACTGCTCTAAAAACCAGTTTGTGTGTAAATCTGTGTAAATGTGGCTCGAATTAACTTCGTCAACGAAAGTTGGCCGAGAAGTTTTTCATCTGTGTTTGTATATTTATTGTATGTTTGTATGTATGTATTTTTACAACTTCTTGCAAAAACTACTCACCCAAATTACATAGAAAGTTTCAGGGATTATTTTTCATCATCCAAGGACCAATCCATTAGATTTTGGGACGTTAACGGCTAACCCAATAAATCTCAACAAACTGCGAAACAAATTCTCATACAAAGCGGATGAGAAAACCGCCTCATGGAGGAGATCAGCGTCTGTTGCCATGGAGACGCTTCCTGCTCAGTGTTTCACAGTGATGGAGCTCCCTGACCTACGTAGTTAGCATCGATATGAGCTAATGGCTAACATGCTTGCGATGCTAACTCGGTTCTGCAAAACGAATGTGGCGTTGGCGAATGTCTGCGCTCTACCGAGTGTAGCTCTAGTTTACTTTGTTAGAAGTGTAAAATAGATGTGTGGGTGGTATTTATCGTAGGAATCTATAAATACCGTTCCTGTGAAGCCGTGTAGATATTACTTTGGGATTTATTCTTACATACTTTCATTCATTCATTCTTGAGGTCCGTTTCACTGTTGTGATTGTTTCAAACGGTGCGTTCACTGACCCTGTGTTGGACAGTGGTGCGTTCACTGACCCTGTGTTGGACGGTGGTGTTCACTGACCCTATGTTGGACGGTGGTGCGTTGACTGGCATGTGTTGGATGGTGGTGCATTCGCTGACCCTGTGTTGGACGGTGGCGCATTCACTGGCCTGGCCTGTGTTGGACGGTGGTGCGTTTCTTTGACCTGTGTTGGACGGTGCTGCGTTCACTGACCTATGTGTTGGACGGTGGTGCGTTCACTGACCTATGTGTTGGACGGTGGTGCGTTCACTGACCTATGTGTTGGACGGTGGCGCATTCACTGACCCTGTGTTGGATGGTGGTGTGTTCACTGACCCTGTGTTGGATGGTGGTGCGTTCACTGACCCTGTGTTGGATGGTGGTGTGTTCACTGACCCTGTGTTGGACGGTGCTGCGTTCACTGACCTATGTGTTGGACGGTGGTGCGTTCACTGACCCTGTGTTGGATGGTGGTGTGTTCACTGACCCTGTGTTGGATGGTGGTGCGTTCACTGACCCTGTGTTGGATGGTGGTGTGTTGACTGACCTATGTTGGACGGTGGTGCGTTCACTGACCCTGTGTTGGACGGTGGTGCGTTCACTGACCCTGTGTTGTGTTCTACAGTCGAGTGATGACCTACAGGGAGCACGGGGCCTGGGTGGTCAAAGCCCACCTGCAGAAGGAGACGGACGGACACATCATCAGCGTCAGGTACGCCCCCTCACTTCCTCTCAGTGAAATCAAGTTGTAACGACGGAACGGCTTCAGTCAACCTCACGAAGACAAACTGTGACGCGTGTGAATGAAGGAGAGTCCAGAGTCGCCTGGTCCGTCCCCCTGCAGCGCCTCTTCCCTCACCCTTTCTTCTCTGCTTCACTCCTCCAGCGTCAACGGAGACGTTCGCTTCTTCGAGCCGCGGACGACCGATTCCGTCAACGTGCTGCAGACGGTCAAAGGCTTGACGGCGCTGGACATCCACCCGCAGGCCAACCTGTTCGCCTGGTGAGGGCGCCTTTCCACGTTGTTGTTCCAACGGGATGTTTACGTGTGAATCTTTCCGGGCCCATTTCACGGTGGCATTGCCCTTTGTGTTTTTTTTTTTGCTCCAGCGGCTCCATGAACCAGTTCATCGCCGTCTACAACGCCAACGGCGACGTCATCAGCAACATAAAGTACTACGACGGCTTCATGGGCCAGAGGATCGGAGCGATCAGCTGTTTAGCTTTCCATCCTCACTGGGTAACGATCGTCATGTTTATACCAAGAGATTTTACAGTTAAAAGACTTTAAAATTCATCAAAAAAAACCACTTTGATAATGTTGATGTCTGGATTTTTTATCAGAGAAGTTTGATAATCAAATAGTTTGAAGTGAATTCAGTGACTAAAGGGTTAAAAACCTCCGGCTGCCTCACAGAGAAGGACCTGTAAAGTTTCTTTCTGCAGATTGAATCACATGAAGACAGTTTGGCAGCTCAGATAATCTGGTTTCCGTGGTTCAGACGCTTTAATCTGACTTTCACCTGATAATCTGATACTCTGTGTCTCTGCAGCCCCACCTGGCCGTAGGCAGCAACGACTACTACATGTCCATCTATTCAGCGGAGAAGAGGCTCAGATAACACACCAGCATCTCACACACACACACACACACACACACACACACACACACACACACACACACACACTCAACCCCGAGCCTCCAGCTGGGCTGTAAATGACCTTTTTGTTTTTCTTGTACATATGCAATTATCACCCTGAATGTTGTCGTGACGGCTGCTGATGAAGCCCCCCTCCCCTCCCCCCCCCCTTATATATATAGATCAATATATATATAGATTGATATTCTGATCATTGTTTATTCTGAAGCTGATGATTGTAGACTTGGCTGTGCTGAGATGTGTGTATATTTAAATAATCCAGAAGAAGAGAGGCTCTATTTTAAAGAAGAAGAAGGCTCCTCTACGTCACTACCTGCACACACACACACACACACACACACACACACACACACACACACACACACAGTCTGGATCTGATGGATTATTGACTTTGTTTGGGGTTTTTGTTTTGTGTTAAAAATAAATTTGCTCCACAGGGGGCATCTTGAGCCTCACGTGACACCTCCCCCCCCCCCCCCCCCCCCCCTCCTCCTCCACCCAGTGTGCCAAACATCCTCACAATTACCAATCGAGAAGTTTTTTTTCCATTAATTTGGAAACAAACGTGCCTCACCTCCACCCACCTGCCCTCATCTGCCCCACCTCCACCCACCTGCCCTCATCTGCTCCACCTGCCCTCATCTGCCCCACCTCCACCCACCTGCCCTCATCTGCTCCACCTGCCCTCATCTGCCCCACCTCCACCCACCTGCCCTCATCTGCCCCACCTGCCCTCATCTGCCCCACCTCCACCCACCTGCCCTCATCTGCCCCACCTGCCCTCATCTGCCCCACCTCCACCCACCTGCCCTCATCTGCCCCACCTCCACCCACCTGCCCTCATCTGCCCCACCTCCACCCCCCACCTGTTGCGGTACAGACGCTGCTCATCATGTGAAGGTTTCGACCCTTCAACTCTGAGTTTATCTGCTCAAAGGTCAAAATACAAAAAGTTTTATTTATTAATCAACAGCTGAGACATGAGAAAAGTAGATTTTCATCACTTCACACTATTTTAATTTCGTTCACTTTCAGACTCTTGTTTTATATTTTTTTATCATTTTACCCTGAAACACAAAGAAAATAGTTTCAGAAGATCAGATTTTTATTTTATTTCCCAGAAGCAAACAGATCTCCTGTCTTCTGTCCGTCAAAATATCAAAACAATGTGAAACTTTTCAATTTAAAAAACTTAAATCTTCAATCATTTTTCACTTTTATTTCTAAGATGCAAACTGTGGAGGAGAAACATGGAGGTTCTTCAGGTTCTTCAGATTATTCTAACATTCTCTGCTGAACAGATCCTGAACATCTCCTCTCCTCTCCTCTCCTTCCTTCCTTCCTTCCTTCCTTCCTTCCTTCCTTCCTTCCTTCCTTCCTTCCTTCCTCCTCATGTTTGTTGAAGCCGTTGGCTGCAGACAATCTCTTACTCTTTTTCAGTTTGTACTTAAAATTTGCTGTTTTTGTTTTCTAACAATGTATTTGGGTTTGCTCTGCACGCAGCATGCTGACGTGGTCTACACGGACCTGTAAATGTCTCTATTCACCTCAGACGCACCAGTCTGGGATTTTCTCGTCTGTTGCTTCATCCTTTGCCTTCCTTTTCCCTCAGTGTTGACTGGCAGGCTCTCATTGGTCAAGCCCGGTTCTACCTTGTTCCTGTTACGTGACGTTTGCCTCTGCTGCCGTGTAGCTCGGCGTTATGTAGTTTGCTCTCTTGAGGAGACTCACTGCAGACCTGAAGGAGACACGTGAGCCTGCCAGTCACATCGAGGACAAAGAAAACCCACACCTGTCATTATAGAGAAACACAGAATCCAGTTTAAAGAGCCGACAGGTTCGATTCAGACGGACATTTACAGGTCCCTGTTTAAAAAAAATAATAATAATCTCACACACACACACACACACAGAGAGCTCTATGTTAACCCCTGACCTGCTGGTTGTACCTGCAGAGGTCCTGGACCTGTAAATGTCCCTGTGCTGCTGTTTTCTTTATTCACCGACGATGTGCCTCAGTTCTGCTGCAGCTTTACCTTCTTCTCTCGTTTTCTCTGTTCTTTTACTTTTTGATTTTGTTTGCTTTGAAGTTTTTGCTACTGCCCCCCCCCCCCCCCCCCCACACACACACACACAACCTCGTACCCCCCATACACCCCCCCCCCCCCCCCCCCACACACACACACACACACACACACACACACACACACACACACACACACACATACCCCTGTTTCCTCACACCTCCTCAGCCTTACCTTTCTTTGTTCTTTTTTTCTTCCGAAATTACAGACTGAAAAAGCACACACACACACACACACACACACACACACACACACACACACACACACACACACACACATGATCTCGCGAGTGTTTTTTGAGTTTTAGGATTTTAGATGAGGAGAAGCAGTCGCGAAAGAATGAAAACAATCAGGCGTCCCTATGACTTCCGACTGTTTTTCTGATGTTGGTTTATCAGACCGGAGATGAAATCAGTGAAATAAACCAAATACAACACCACGTCCGGCCCCTCTCATATTTCTGCTCACATTTCAGTCATTTGGGGGATTTCAAGGTGAAACGTTTCAGTCATGCCCCATGTGGACACTGGGTGGCACTGGTGAGTCGTTTCTTTTTTATCATTGTTGTTCTTCACAGTTGTGTGGATGTGTGTAGAAATGTGATCCTCGTTCCCAGAGGACCTCGTCATACGGAAAGTAGAATGAATGCTGCTAAGTCTATGAAAGTAATCCCAGTTTATGACTTAGTCAAATTTCAAATGTGGTCACAAAGACTTTTCTCTTCTTACAACCTACAAAATAAAAAATGAGAACATCTAAGCGTCGTTCATAATGTTCCAGCGTCTCGTACAGTCAGAAGAGTAACGGGTTCAATACTTGAGGAAACGAACTGAGAAGACGAGCGGCATGATGTTCCTCACATTTACTAAAACGTTAAAGAACGAGCAAATGAACAAAACAAAAGTTGTTTATTAGTTAAGGTGCTTTAACTCCATTGGATCTATGCAGAGGCTACACGGTGGTGCAGTGGTCAGAACCGTCTCCTCCCAGTAAAGAACCCTGGTTTGAGTCCGCTGTGGCCTGTGTGTGTGTGTGTGTGTGTGTGTGTGTGTGTGTGTGTGTGTGTGTGTGTGTGTGTGTGTGTGTGTGTGTGTGTGTGTGTGTGTGTGTGTGTGTGTGTGTGTGTGTGTGTGTGTGTGTGTGTGTGTGTGTGTGTGTGTGTGTGTGTGTGTGGTGTCAGTTGGTGACTGTAGAAGTTCTGTAGGTGTGAGACTTCATTCTGTGATGAACGGCTCACCTGAGCAGGTACAACCTGCAGCAACACCGTTCAGAGGGAATCAAGGATTCAGGTAGTTCCCCATCAGACAGTGACGCTGAGTGTCCTCAAAGGATGACCTCCAGGAGTCCTCAGAGGACGACCTCCCTCCAGGAGTCCCCAGAGGATGACCTCCCTCCAGGAGTCCCCAGAGGATGACCTCCCTCCAGGAGTCCCCAGAGGACGACCTCCCTCCAGGAGTCCCCAGAGGATGACCTCCCTCCAGGAGTCCCCAGAGGACGACCTCCCTCCAGGAGTCCCCAGAGGATGACCTCCCTCTAGGAGTTCTCAGAGGATGACCTCCCTCCAGGAGTTCTCAGAGGATGACCTCCCTCTAGGAGTCCCCAGAGGATGACCTCCCTCCAGGAGTCCCCAGAGGATGACCTCCCTCTAGGAGTTCTCAGAGGATGACCTCTAGGAGTCCTCAGAGGATGACCTCCCTCCAGGAGTCCTCAGAGGATGACCTCCCTCCAGGAGTCTCCAGAGGATGACCTCCCTCCAGGAGTCCCCAGAGGATGACCTCCCTCCAGGAGTCTCCAGAGGATGACCTCCCTCCAGGAGTCCTCAGAGGATGACCTCCCTCCAGGAGTCCCCAGAGGATGACCTCCCTCCAGGAGCCCTCAGAGGATGACCTCCCTCCAGGACTCTCCAGAGGATGACCTCCCTCCAGGACTCTCCAGAGGATGACCTCCCTCCAGGAGTCCCCAGAGGATGACCTCCCTCTAGGAGTCCCCAGAGGACGACCTCCCTCCAGGAGTCTCGAGAGGACGACCTCCCTCCAGGAGTCACCAGAGGATGACCTCCCTCCAGGAGTCCCCAGAGGATGACCTCCCTCCAGGAGTCTCCAGAGGATGACCTCCCTCCAGGAGTCCCCAGAGGATGACCTCCCTCCAGGAGTCCCCAGAGGATGACCTCCCTCCAGGACTCACCAGAGGATGACCTCCCTCCAGGAGTCACCAGAGGATGACCTCCCTCCAGGAGTCACCAGAGGATGACCTCCCTCCAGGACTCACCAGAGGATGACCTCCCTCCAATAGTTCACCTGATTCAGCCACCTTGGAGACGATGTGCTGTGGTGACCAGCGGTCAACAATGAGGATCGTGTCTCCAGCTCAGATTTCTGGAACTGTTGTTTTCCTTCTTTTGTTTACCTGCTGGAGGTCAAAGGTCACAGTTCTCATGTCTGCTGCACCCGAGCCACTCAGCATTGTTGTGACTACCCTTTCACATACACATGGAGGAGCAGGGGAGGGGCGGAGGAGGAGGTGTGGAGGGAGGACATTCCTGCACTGCAAAGAGCCGGGCGGCAAGAACATCCTGAGGAAACAACACTCACTTCCTCAAATTAAGCTGCTCCATGTGATAACGCCGCTGCTGGCTGAGTTAGAGCACCACCTCGGTGTCCGCTCCAACCACCTCGTCCAGTCCTCAGTGTCCACTCCACCCACCTCGTCCAGTCCTCAGTGTCCACTCCACCCACCTCGTCCAGTCCTCAGTGTCCACTCCACCCACCTCGTCCAGACCCAGCAGCAGGACTCGCCACTTCTCCAGCAGCACCAGCGCCTGTGAACCTCCTCACAAGATGGGCCTCCTCCAGCTCCTGCTCACCTCCACCCTCCTGCTCTCCACCTGTAAGGATCTCCTCCTCTCACCTCCTCCAGGAGCTGCTCCTGTGATCAACCCGCTGTCTAACCTGCTGCTTTACTTTCTCTCTCCTCCAAGACGTCCCAGCAGGGAGTGTGGCCGCTGCACAGAGACGTAAGTTCTCTTTAATTACCGATTTCACTACTTTCAGGTCCGATTGATCAAAACTTCAAACTCCAGAAACTCCGGCAAGTTACTGAATACTAGTACTTAGTAAAACTTACCAGTTACTGCTTTAAACAGTCATTGCGTTACATTTCTAATTATTACGACTAAAACGTTACTTAAAGTAACCTTGATGGTCGGTGGAAGATGCTCTATAATCTGGATGTTAGAGGAGGAAGATGCTCTATGATCTGCATGTTGGAGGAGGAAGATGCTCTATAATCTGGATGTTAGAGGAGGAAGATGCTCTATGATCTGCATGTTGGAGGAGGAAGATGCTCTATAATCTGGATGTTAGAGGAGGAAGATGCTCTATAATCAGAACGTTAGAGGAGGAAGATGCCCTATAATCTGGATGTTAGAGGAGGAAGATGCTCTATAATCTGGACGTAAGGGGGGAGATGCTCTATAATCTGGATGTTAGAGGAGGAAGATGCCCTATAATCTGGATGTTAGAGGAGGAAGATGCTCTATAATCTGGACGTAAGAGGGGGAAGATGCTCTATAATTAGGACGTTAGAGGAGGAAGATGCTCTATAATCTGGACTTTAGCTCTTGGAAAGGAAACACTATGTAATCGTGGCTAGCTGCTGCGGATACATGCTAATGCTAATGATGTGACTCAGTGGGACGTCGTTCGTGTTTAGCAAGTTCAGATTAAACAGGAGTTCAGATTAAACAGGAGTTCAGATTAAACAGGAGTTTAGATTAAACAGGAGTTTATTGGAATAGTCGCAGCTGCTTTGGGTGATGCTTCAGCTCACTGAAACTCCAGATTGTCATTTAGGGAAAGTAATCATAAGGCTTTAAAATCTCAGTGTTCAAAGTTCCCAGACTGTGTTCCAGTTGTTATAGTTTGTGAGGAATTCCCAGTTGAAGCAACTGCAGGTGGAAAGTTGTGATTGTTCCAAGTCCAGAGATGATTCATGTTTCTCACACCAGAGGAGGAGCAGTGGAAAAGGTCCCGCCTGTTATCTGAGGTGATGGAAAGTGTTGGGAACCGTGAGGGAGCAGATTCACACCACCCCTCCTCTGATGGAGGACGTTAGTCATCTGAAGGTGGAGCAGGAGGTCTGGTGGAGGGTTAATAGAGGTCTGGTGACGGTCTGGTGGAGGGTTGGAGGTCTCGTGGAGGGGTGATGGAGGTGGTCGCAAGTGATGGGGCAGGTGGAGGTTAAAGCGGTCTGAGGTGGATTTTATGACTTTTTATTATTTCATTAATATCATTCTGAGTTTTTCTGAGTTTGATGTCTGATTTTCATCAAACTCAAATAATTTAACCCCAACCCCCAACCAGAAACCCCCCACCCCACCCCCAACCCCGGGGTGTGGTGCTTGTTAATCTGGTGGATCTGTGGATGTGATAGTTTAATAGTTAAACAAACAAGTCAATCAGAGGAAACACTAAGTGCTTTTCCTGCCCTCTGGTTTGTTTACTGCCCCTCATGCTGAGGAGGAGGAAGATGAACAGGAGGAGGAGGAAGATGAACAGGAGGAGGAGGAAGATGAACAGGAGGAGGAGGGAGATGAACAGGAGGAGGAGGAGGAAGATGAACAGGAGGAGGAGGAGGAGGGAGATGAACAAGAGGAGGAGGAGGAGGGAGATGAACAGGAGGAGGAAGATGAACAGGAGGAGGAGGGAGATGAACAAGAGGAAGAGGTTATCTGTCTCTGAGGTCAAGCTTATGAATTTTGTCAGTTTGGATTTTTCTTCGTCGTTCACACTCAGTTTTCCTTTTTAACTTCTCCTTTCTTTGTCGACGTGAGAATTTACTGTTGTTGATGTTTGGTTCGTGCGGCTCCAGCAGTGACGTAGGTCCACCCTCAGGTTCAGTGCCTTGCTCAAGGACACTTACAATCTTGATATCCACTCTCGACAAACGACAACCTTTCCAGTAGAGTTATAAATTACATTCGGTGCTTTACTAATACATGATTAATTTATTGAGGACAAAATTTCATAAGTAATTCTAATTTTAGAACATCTCAAAAAAAAAAATTAATATCTGGAAAAAGTTCAATATTCTTTCTGAGTCATTTCAGAAAGTGAAACCCAAATATTACTGTGACGGAGCATCGTGAACGCACCGTCATGCCCGGAGCGGTGCGCCTTTCCTCTCCCCGCTGGCCGGAGAGTGCCGGCGCGCTGGGGGCGCGCGCACACGGCGCTGGGGGCGCACGCGCACACGGCGCTGTCAATCTTATGGTGGAGATCAACTCCAGAAACTGTTCCCCGGGTCCAGGGACATGTTTCCCTGCTGTAGGCAGACGAGGGTGCTCACTCTGCCTACACGGCACTTATACATTCACACACACACCTTCTCTCACCCTCCGGAGCAGCGGAGGGCAGCCGGCGGTGACGCGCCTGCAGGGTGACTGGTGAACCCGGGCCGTACCACCAGGCGGGTTAAATGGTTTGGGCCCGGAAGGTTTCAGTCACGTGAACAACATTATTATTTATTTTCTTAAAACTTATTGCCGTGTGTACTGAGGGGTTATTGTGGGAGGGCATAATCCTGTCAGTAAGTGATAATATGTATTTAATTATGGAAAAGCTATTTATTTATGCATTAGGATTTGGGGTTAAGAATAAAATAATGATCTTTTCTAGCGAGAGGTTCCGCCCAGTGGGAGGGGCTTAGTGGATCAAACGGGTCGCGCTGGGCCTGATGGGGGGAGTTGGACTCTGGTTAGAGGTGGTGACCAGTAGTGATCTGTGGAGTGTCATTGTGGAATCCTGAGGTTGAGGAAGAACTCCGATGTAAATACCTGTACAGATTTGTATATAGAGTTTTCTTTGCTTTGTTTATTTTCACATTTGGGTATTTTTCGGGTTTTGCACTTTGTAAATACTACGATTCATGGTTTTGGAGAGGCCTGGAAAATAAATAGAAAAACAACAAACACAGCTGACGACTACGCCGTCGTTTTTCCCAGTTTGGGAATGTTGTTGAGAGGACCCCGCGACAATTACAGACTCATTGTTCATAGAAAGAATATTTCAAGCCTTCATTTGTTGAAATTTGTATGATTGGGACTTAAATGATGAAAACCCACAATTCAGAATATTAGAATATTACATAAGCTCAATAAAAAAGGATATTTTCAGCAGAAATGTCGGGCTTCTGAACAGTATGTTCATTACTATACTCTCAATACTAGGCTGGGCTCTTATTGCATAAATTTAGCCAAGTCCTTTATTTGTCGTAGAGAATTATACTCAGTATGAAGTGGCGCAAAATGTTTTTAGTATTTTTTCCACACCGAAATGGTAATTTTGGTAGAATAAAACGTTAAAGCCCTCAAGGTGTGTGTGAGACAAGTAAAGTATATATAATAAATCAAAGTGTCAAATAGTGCAAAAAGTACATACTGTATACAAGGCAGTTTGTTGAGTCTTAGTTTCAGGGTGAGCGCCGTGCACAACCTGAGGCAAGAAGCGCCTCCTCTTCATGTCAATGTTCACCATCAGTCTGACCTCCTCTGTGTTCACCATCAGTCTGACCTCCTCTCAATGTTCACCATCTGTCTGACCTCCTCTCAGTGTTCACCATCAGTCTGACCTCCTCTGTGTTCACTATCAGTCTGACCTCCTCTGTGTTCACTATCAGTCTGACCTCCTCTGTGTTCACCATCAGTCTGACCTCCTCTCAATGTTCACCATCTGTCTGACCTCCTCTCAGTGTTCACCATCAGTCTGACCTCCTCTCAATGTTCACCATCAGTCTGACCTCCTCTGTGTTCACTATCAGTCTGACCTCCTCTGTGTTCACCATCAGTCTGACCTCCTCTGTGTTCACCATCTGTCTGACCTTTTCTATGTTCACCATCAGTCTGACCTCCTCAGTGTTCACCATCAGTCTGACCTCCCCTGTGTTCACCATCAGTCTGACCTCCTCAGTGTTCACCATCAGTCTGACCTCCCCTGTGTTCACCATCAGTCTGACCTCCTCTCAGTGTTCACCATCAGTCTGACCTCCTCTCAGTGTTCACCATCAGTCTGACCTCCTCTCAATGTTCACCATCAGTCTGACCTCCTCTGTGTTCACCATCAGTCTGACCTCCTCTGTGTTCACCATCAGTCTGACCTCCTCTGTGTTCACCATCTGTCTGACCTTTTCTATGTTCACCATCAGTCTGACCTCCTCAGTGTTCACCATCAGTCTGACCTCCTCAGTGTTCACCATCAGTCTGACCTCCTCTCAGTGTTCACCATCAGTCTGACCTCCTCAATGTTCACCATCAGTCTGACCTCCTCTCAGTGTTCACCATCAGTCTGACCTCCTCTCAGTGTTCACCATCAGTCTGACCTCCTCTCAGTGTTCACCATCAGGGCCGTCACTCTGTCTGTGGAGCCGGACTCCGAGGTGACCCGGGACACCAACGTGACGGTCAGATGCCAGGCGGTGGTCAGCAGCTCGGGCCAGGAGGCGCTCGTTCGGGAGTACACCATCTACAAGGACGGCAGCAAGGTGTACACCAAGACCACCAGCTCCTCGGAGGACTTCCTGTACCTGCTGCCGGGGGCCCGGCTCTCTAACAGCGGCAAGTACAAGTGTGAGGTCAACATCGAGGACAAGTCCATGGCCAGCGAGTCTCGGAAGCTGACAGTGACCGGTGGGTTTGTTTCACATGTTCAGTTGGACTCGGGTCCAGTCTGTGCAACTTTAATTCACATTTATTTATAGAAAGACAAAATCTCACGGCCTCCATACGGAGGAAACCAGCCACATTCCCACAAGAGCAAACTGGCAACAATAGAAAGGAAAAACTCAGTTTTCCGTGTAAAAAAAAATCCTGCAGAACCAAAGTGATGTCCAGAAAGTCCAAGGATACAAACAATAAAGTAAATTTCTCACGAGATTTCATGAACAGATTGTCTACAAACCGTTCAGCTTCCATCAATTCATTTGTCCCTGAGGACATTTTAATCGAGCAGCGTGGAGACGAAGAAAAGACGTCCCATTTACAGCAAAAACTATCAGATCAGTAGAAAAGAGTGGAGTGAAGATAAAAAAAAGGGACATATTACATATAAATCTGAAAAGTTCTTCCAGCAAGAGGAAGTTAGATCAAATTAATTATGTATGAAGGAGTAAAAAGACATTTCTGTATCTGATGTGTAGTTTACCAGCTGCTCTCCAGGTAATTCCCGAGCCATTTTACTTCCTGGTTGTTTTTATTTCTATTGTTTACATATTTAATTAGATATCTACAAATCTTTCAAATTTTCAATTGTTTTTGGGTCATTTCTGTCGTTTTTATTTATACCAGTTCGGTTAAAAGGGTCATATTATGTAAAATTCACTTCCTAAAGGTTTTCCAGCAGTACTAATCGCCTCCATACCTGGAATGACGCCCCAGAAGTGAAGACAGTCTGTCCTCTCTCTCCCCGCCTTGCTTCAGTTTTTAAAAACCACCTTAGAACAAATGGATCAATTTAAAACTTTAGGAGAAAAACATGGTTGAAGGATAGAAAGAACCTTAAAATCCTTTGAAAATGTAATAATTGCAGTCAATAATGTAATAATACATAAACAGTGTCTTCAAAATCAAATGTGTTTTTGAAAAATTCTTTGATTTTAATATTTATTTCTTTAACTTTAAAGTCATGAAAACAACAAAATACTCAATTATTGAAATGGTTTGTAAGATCAGGTTCTTTTTTCTTTTTTTTTTAACCCTTTCAGTTTGTATATTATGAGAGAAGAAATAAGTGACACTTTTAGAGTGACATGTGGTGACTCATGGTGACCCGTGGCGACTCTTTGTGACCTGTGGTGACCCATGGTGTCTCATGGTGACCCATGGTGACTCTTTGAGACCCATGGTGACCCATGGTGACCCATGGTGACCCGTTGGAACCCGTGGTGACCCATGGTGACTCATGGTGACCCATGGTGACTCTTTGAGACCCATGGTGACCCATGGTGACCCGTTGGAACCCGTGGTGACCCATGGTGACTCATAGTGACCCATGGTGACTCATAGTGACCCGTTGGAACCCGTGGTGACCCATGGTGACTCATGGTGACCCATGGTGACTCATGGTGACCCATGGTGACTCATAGTGACCCGTTGGAACCCGTGGTGACCCGTGGTGACCAGGTGGAAATCGTGTGAAGGAGTTTGTTGTTGTGTCGGGGTTTCCTGCTCGGTGTGACTGCCTCCGTCTGGCCTGCAGGTCTGTCCAGACCACTGCTCCACCTCAACAAGGGCGTGGTGACGGAGGTCGAAGAGCTGACGGCCCGCTGCAGTGCCCCGGGCGAGACCGGCTCCATCTACTTCTACTTCTACGACGATGGCAAAGAAATCATGGAAGAGCGATTGAATGGCAACCAGGCCGAGGTGAAGCTCCGCTTCCATAGCACCGGCGTGCACCGGATCCACTGTGATTACACGGTCCTCATCACCCCCGACTCCTTCAAGTCCCAGGAGAGCAACACCGTCGTCGTCTCTGTCAAAGGTGAGCGGCGTCCCCGAGCTTCTCGGCCTCTCCAGGCTCCGGAACCTCAACACCCCGATCTCCTTCGTCTCCTCAGAACTCTCCATCTCGCCGGTTCTGGAAGTTTCCCCCATGAACCAGGTCTTCGAGGGAGACCCCCTCCACCTCTTGTGCACCCTGAGGAACTTCCTGCACAGCGCCGAGAACATCCTGCTGTATCTGAGCCAGGGAACCGAGCTGCTGAGCTCCGGCAACACCCGGGTCAACTACAGCATGCTGGCCCGGGCCGAAGGCCCCACGCTCAGCTTCGAGTGCCGCCTGGAGATGGGCTTCCTGGTCAAGTCTGCCACCAAGACCATCTCCGTGACCGGTGAGTCCAGAACCAGACCACCTTAGTTACCTGTGAGTCCAGAACCGGACCACCTTAGTGACCGATGTGTCTAGAACCAGACCACCTTAGTGACCGATGAGTCCAGAACCAGACCACCTACACTTTGATAACACAGAGGATCTTCAAACATTTCTCATGGTAAAACAGTAACTTTTATTTTCTAGTTATTATTTTTAGATCAACACTTTTAACTAAGTCCCGTTTCCATGACGATTTATTTCAAGTGAAAACACAAAACTTCTGCATCATTTTCAGTGTTTGTTTATACGACAACAATAAACAAAACATTACAGCATTAAATTACTGTAAGTAATAGATTACTGAAAGTAACGAATCAATGGAAATAATTTATGAAAATTTTTAATTATTAATGGAATTAAACTGCCATTTACTCATTAACAACTCCTAAAGTAATTGAGTAATTACTTAAAAGTTAATAAATTATCAAAAATAATGTATTAATGAAAAATTATCAATTTGCATAAATTTGTTATTTATTTATTAATGATAAAAAGGGGGGGGGCACCACCAGATAAACTGGAAATAGCTAATACCAAAATATCAGTCTCGTTTGTAAAAGGTTTATTTAAGTTAGTTAAAATTTCTGTGTGAGAAATATAACAATCTTAAGTAAAAAGGAAGGTGTGAGATCCGAGCACAGACTCTTACAAACAAGTGAATTGTCAACGATAAAAACACAATAGTCACCAAGAATCGTTCAATTCAGCTAACAGGCGTTTATTAATAAAAATGTATTAATTCATAAATTATTCTGAAATCATTCCATAAATCAACACACTTAAGTATGGTGAACTGTAGTGACTTGTGGTGAACCGTGGTGACTTGTGGTGGACCGTGGTGAACCGTGGTGGCTCGAGGTGACTCGAGGTGACACGTGGTGATTCGTGGTGATTCGTGGTGACTGTTAAAGCCAAATCCCCATTTGAAGATGTTGTGTGACTTTGCGTCCTCAGAACTGTTCTCGGCGCCGACGCTCACCGTGTCCCCATCCGAAGTCTTCCAGAAGGAGTCCATGACGTTGACCTGCAAGAGTGAAAACTTTGCGTCTGAGCGGCTGGACAGGAAGGAGCTAAAGTACATCCTGTTCCCGCTGGAGAACCCACTGACGGTCACTGGTACCGGAGTCTTCTCAGGGAGGGCTCTGCTCCACGACTTCAACTACACCTGTGCAGCTCAGGCCAAAGGCATCGTGAAGCACAGCCAGACCCTCACCGTCCGTCCTAAAGGTACTGTCCTGTAATGTACTGTACAACCTGTACTGTCCTGTACCGTCTGTCCTGTCTGTCCTAAAGGTACGGTCATGTACTGTCCTGTATCGTCCTTTACCGTCCTGTACCATCTTGTACGGTCCTGTACCGTCTGTCCTGTCTGTCCTAAAGGTACGGTCCTGTACCGTCCTGTACGTCAGGGCGGGTCTAACAAAACTCTCCTGTTATAAGAGGAGAATAAAAGCCAGTCGAGTTTGACTCATCCGGTTAGTAGAACTTGAAACCTGGACTGCACTCTTGCGTCACAGACAGAATATCCCTGGTTCCGGGGATCACGTGATGCACCGAGGAGGGGAGACGCACCATTGTCAGTCTCCTCGCTGGATTTAACTAACACGATATTTCTCGAAATGCTCACTGCTAAAACTTCGGTTGAACTATCGCTAAACCTGCATAGGCGGTGGTCATGTCACTGGAAAACTTTTTCACTACGCCCAAAAAAAAGAGAAACAGAAAAAAGGCAACAGGTCGTTGGCTCACCAAGATGGCGACACAGAGCCAGAGCTAACTCACGAAGAAGAGCCAGAATCCTGCACCGAGCCCAGAAAAGAGGCCGCCAGCCCCACTAACGATGGCACGGTGGTGCAACAGGCGACTCGTAATATTTAGAAGATGCTGGACACTAAACTTGCTAATATCCTGAAACCTGTCACAGAGATGTCAGAGAAGCTGGATAAGCTAGTGGACAGACTGGGGACGGTGGAACGACGAGTGTCCGACTTGGAGGATAGCGCAGCGGCTAACACACCACAGCTTCACTCGGCGGAGTCGGCGCTGCAAAAAGCAACGGAAAAACTCGAGAATTATGAGAACCAGAGTCAACGACAAAACGTCAAAATTATTGACCTGAAGGACGACACTGAAGACAAGAATTCAACCGTTTTTTTTGAGAAGTGGATTCCCGAGGTCCTGAACATGGACCCACAGGGGGGACGGCTGAAAATAGGACACGCTCGCTGAGTGGGACTTCTAACGGGATCCACCGACAGACGCGCCCGCCACGCGGTCCTGGTGAGACTTCTACAAAGACACAGAGGATTCTACGTGCAGCAAGAAACAAGGGCAGAGTTACGATGGCTGGTCAAGTAGTTTCTTTTTACCAGGATTTTTCTGCGGAGGTTGTGAAGTGACGGTAAGAATCTGCAGACGCACGCAGAAGGCTTCGGGAAGCAGGTATCAAGTACACCTTTATGTATCCAGCTTTGATGAAGCTTTCCCCTCCAAATGGAAAACCCATCTCTCTTTCCACAATGAAGGAAATCACCAACTACGTCACGACACTCCCTACTAGTGACTATCAATCCATGTGTCATCAGGTAAATGGCATCGGCCTCAAAAATGACTGCTTGAAACAATGGACAGTGGGAACTATATAACATTTAAAGAGCTTTTGTTCACTTGAAAGTTAAAGTTTGTACATGGGTATATCTCAGTTTACTTGAGTTGCTGTTTTAGACCATTATTTACACTATTGTTGACACGCTGGCAGTATGATTAGGATATAATCCGGATGAGACCTGACATACATTTCTTTTCTGTCTTTCTCTCACCGTGTTTCTTTTGCTCCACCCAGCTGTACTGTTATAGCTGGAGTATGACGATATCTTTGTTTTTGTTTTTTGTTTTCTTGGCTGTGTTCTAGGCACAGTAGATGGGTCTTATCCAAGCTTCAGCTTGTTTTTGCTTGGATTGTTTGTGTGTTTTTTGTTTGTCCAGGCAGTACTTGAGATTAAAAGCATATGCAAATTGTTTTAAAAGGTAAATAAGACTAAACAGCATGATATAATTTTATATTATTCTGAATATTGAGTTTTGTTCCTGGAATATCAAGGGCTCCGATAATGTTGTCAAAAGGAAAGCAGTTCTAAATTATCTTAAAAAAGGAAAATGTTCAGGTTGCATTCCTCCAAGAAACACATTTGAATGAGGAGGAGCACAAAAAATACCTCAGGAAATGGGTTGGACACGTATATTTTCCATCTCATTCTACAAATAAAAGCAGTGCAATTATATGAGTTCATAGATTGTTGCTATTTACAGCCAAAGATAGTTACCAAGATACAGATGGAAGGATAGTTTTAGTAAAAGGAGAATTATATGGAGAATCAGTATTATTAGAAAATGTTTATGCTCCTAATGTCTTTGACCAAAACTCTTTTGCCTTCCTAATCAGTAAAATTGCTGAAATGGATTGTACAAATATGATAATTTGGGGTGATTTAATTATGTCTCTCCCTTTTTTAGATAGGGACCCCCCTCATAAAGATCAGTTGAAATCAGGCAGAGCACTACAAAATGTTTTTGAGATATTTAACCTGTTCGGGGGCTTTTCCACCGGAAGGAACCAGGTGCTAGTTCTGATCCAGGGCCAGCCTTAGCACCAGTTCTTTGTCTTTCCACTGCCAAAGCCCCGACCTATCAGGGGCTAAACTGCTGCTACGCTGGCCAGAGCGGAGCCAGACTGGAGCCCGACACGTCATCAGCTGGGGGCGGAGTTATCTCTGGAGTTATCGCTGGAGTTATCTCTGGAGTTATCGCTGGAGTTATCTCTGGAGTTATCTCTGGAGTTATCTCTGGAGTTATCTCTGGAGTTATCTCTGGAGTTATCTCTGGAGTTATCACTACCTACAAGGTGGAAGCGAGGTTGAACCGGCTTTCTGAAAACTACAGCGAACACGGAGCCCCAGAGTGGTTATAGAGAAATAGATAAAAAAAATAACGCGCGGGAACGATATAATAAGTCGCTCCCTGAATGCAACATGCAAAAATTGCCAAAAATTAAACTAGATATTTTACAACTATGAAAAGAACACGGAGGATGGGGCTCCCTCAACATTATAAGTTACACAACGTCAATACAAGCCAGAATTATTTCAATATGGTCATCTGCTCAACCAAAGCCGCCATGGCTTGAGATTGAAGCAACCCTCTCCAAACCGAACTCTCCTGTCAACTTACTTGATAAACGCAGGAGTGAACTACCAATTATGGCGAAAGACAACTTTCTAATTATTAATGTGGGTAATACCTGGAAGGCTTTGAGGAAATTATTTGGGTCTAAACTGTCAGGTCCAACCTCTGAACATTTATTAATTCTGCAAGGAAGAACACACATCGAGTTAAGATTGGTTTTATTCGCGAGGAGAACGGACAGAGAGTGTTTCAGTTACAATCTCCAACCCGCTCTGAAAAACCTCTGCCGCTTCCTCTCCTTTTATTAGGGTTCCTCTTATCTGATTTCAAGGACTTCCCATCTGCAGACCACATTCCTCCTGACCATAAAAGATCACAGTGGAGAAATACAAGTCGTAATAGATGAGAAAGAATGTTGGTACAATGAATGTGATAACTTTTCGTAAGATTATTCCAACATAAACATAAACTGAGTTGTCTAACAACAATGACTGATAATCCTGATTTAACCAAGGAGGGCACTGGATCTAACTTTCAGAAGTGGTATGAAGCAGGAATTTACCATATTTATGATCTTTGGGACAGGAGAAAATATTAAACAGTTGAGTTCTTACAGACCACATACAAACTACAACCAAAAGATTTTTACAAATACCTTCAGCTCAGACACTATTTACTTCTGAAAGTGGATGCTCTTAACTTCCCAGAAAACGATTATCGAACGTATGAAACAAGGTCACTTTGTCTCCAAATTGCAACGGTTGAACATAGACAGATTAGAATTCCTACAGAAATCATGGGAAACCCAGCTGAAAACAACAATAGACACAGGAGTACGGGAGGAAATGTAACGTTTACCTTCAAAAATACAACACAAAAAACACAAAAAACACAAAAAACTCACACAAGAGGAACTCTGCCTCAAATCAACTGGATGGAAAATCTAAACTAAAAGATCAGTGAGGAAGTTCAGCCCGACATGTTTCTGCTGTAATAAAATGAAACTGATGAATTAAGATCATAATCCCATCAAGTCACACGTTAACAAGTCAGCAATGTTCTGGCTTTGGACGCAGCAGCAGTGTCGCGTTTATCCTGCTGGATGTGTTTTAATTCTTCATATTCTCTGAGAATATTTACTGCTTCAGTAATCTGTAAACTGGGCTGCAGGGTTTTTCCCGGGTGTGTGATTGGTCAGACGCTGCAAACTCCGCCCCTTTCATGTGAACGTGCACACGTAGGTCTGGGTCGAACTAGAAAGTTGATAACCTGCTTGGTAGTAACGGTGATCAGGATCGGGCGTGTCTGGATAAGTCAACCCAGGAAACGGAGAGATCCTGGATATGTTGATCACAGTTCGTACTACAGGCCACAGAGATTGTTTTTTAACTCCAGCTCAGAGTTCGTGGGCGTGTTCATGTCGCCCAAACAAAAGGTTTTTCCCTGAAGAGAACTACGGTCCGGACCAAACGGGGGAATGTGAACACGCCCTAATATGTCCTATTTCACCATGATGATATCTTATCACTTTATACTGTCAAACAGGTTCATTCTGGGCTGTGTTACTAACACATAACTTGATTTATCTCCTGCTGGTTGGAAAAACTTCTTCCATGAGTTTCGACTCACGTTTTTATCCTAAAATTTAAACTGAGAAATTAATATCTGGGATTCCACCTTGTGGAAAAGTTGCAGACTTGAGGATTCAATCTTTGCTTATCTGCACTTCACCCACCAAGCTGAAAGCACCATACAGTTCTCAGGAAGAACATGCAGTCTCCTCACAGAAAGGTCCAGGAATCAAACCTGGACGTTCAAGTTAGGGGCGACAGTGACTTCACCACTATGCCACCTACAATATAAACCAGCAATTTAAAGTTATTTTCATTCCACAGAGCTGTTTGGTGGTGTAGTGTCAGCATGGTGAGACATGCCCACTTTGAATCCAGTGTAGTCTGCACGTTGTCCCTGTTTCTGCAGGCACTCTGGATTCCTCCCACAGTCCAACAACCTGCTTTTTGCATGAATGTGTCTGTTTGTCCGGTGATGGGCGGCTCACCTGTCCAGCTGAGCTGCAGGAAATGACTGCTTGAACAGACATTTTATCGTTGCGTTACCATCAGATGACTCACTCCTCCGTTTAGTTTCAGTTGCATGATTTTCACATCCAAACAGGAAACTGTTGCAGTGAGATGAAGCATCAGCTCCCTGACGTGAAACTCATTCAGATGGAAGCCGCCAGAATAATTTCACCTAAATTATGTCAACAAACGACCTTTAGAGAGGAAGAGATTAAATCTGATCCACAGACAAACGAAGAAGCTTAAAGAACAAAGCTGCTGTGACTCACATCATGTGAGTCTGGTTCTGGGTATTAACGAGCAGCTCGGCGTGGAACCAGCAAGCTGACAGAACCTCCAGCTTCACTGAGCACTGTAGACGCCGAACGTCAGGTATCCGTCAGAGGAACTAGGTGCTTTTTGAAAAGTAGTGAAAATACTGAAATGATATCAATCAGTGGGAGGAAGATGCTCTATTGCCTCATTGTTGGAGGAGGAAGATTCTCTGTAATCTGAATGTCAGTAAGTAAGTAAGTACATTTTATTTATATAGCGCTTTTCACAGACATGGAGTCACAAAGTGCTTCACAGTAAAAACGGATAAGAGAAAAAAGAAAAAAAAAAGGAGGAGGAAGATGCTCTATAGTCCACTCTGAATAGTTTTAAGGCTGCTCATGCTAATCACTAATCCAGAGGGATTGCTCTAATGTTACTAACAGTGGAACAAGTTAATCACTGTATAAATCATTCATGTTCAGGGTTTGATTCCACTGACCTGTGGACCTGACCTCTTGGGCATTTTTCATTGAGTGATGGACTCCGTGTGAAGGTGGACTATGAGTTTAATCTAGTCTTTCTTTCATTCCTTCTAGTCTCAGTTTCCACTCCAAAGATCTCAGTTTACGGCAAAGCGGTGCTCGGGCAGCCCATCCAGATCCTGTGTCAGTCCGACTTCGGCAGCCTGCCCATCAACTACACCCTGTTGTTGGGCTTCGAGGAGGTGGACATGAGAAGAGTCCGGCTGCCGTTTGACAAAGCCATCTTCACCATCTCCATCAGCAAACCTGAGGAAATCAACAAGTACATGTGTGAGGCCAAGAACAGCAACAAAGAAGCTCCACTCAGCAAGAGGCTCAACGCCACGGTCATCGGTACAAATCCACACTTTGGGGGGGTGGGGTGATGGATGGATGGATGGATGGATTATGGAGATGATTAGAGGGGTGGATGATCAATGGATGGGTGGGTGGATCGATGGATGGATGACAATCTACTAATCACAAAAACGTCACAATTTCCGACGTCTAAAACACGTCCATGTTGCTTCCATCCAGCTAGAAAACGAAATTCTCCAGATCTCAGCCGACAACATTCAGTCAGTGAAACTAATTTCACCTTTTGTTTCATCTCTCAGAGCCTCTCAGCCACCCGACTCTCACCGTCATCCCTCAGCTCCCAGACGTTTCGGAGGGAGATCATCTCTTCCTGATCTGCAGCGTGAAGGGAACGCCGCCGGTCACCTTCAAGTGGTACCGCGTCGGCAGCAGACTGCCGCTGAACACCACCACCACCGAGGAGAAGCACAAGGACTTCCAGGTGCCCTCGCTGGCCAAAGAGCACAGCGGCACCTACTACTGCGAGGCCGTCAACTACGCCAACAACGTGGTCCGCAGTGAGCAGGTCACCATCCAGGGTGAGGAGGGAGGAATCATTGTGCTGTCTCTGTTGTGGTTGGAGCTAACTGACATCAACATTTGCAAAAACTGTTCTGGAATCAGCTGTGTGTACTGCTCTGTTAGAAGAGCATCCGTCTATGAACCTGGATGTTGTGGGTTCGATCCCAACCGGAGATGGGGACACTGATCACTACTTTAGCCCCCAGCTAGCTCAGTTGGTAGAGCATGAGACTTGTAATCTCAAGATAGAGGGTTCATGTCCCACACCGGGCGCCACCTTCCTGTGGGCTCACCACCTGCAGGAAAGTTCTTAAGTGGTGCAATGTGATCTGGGTGACGGTGCTCAGACTGACACCCCTGAGACCCGGAAACAGATAAGCGGGAGAAAATGGATGGATGGATGTTCTGGAACCAAACATGGTTCCACTCTCTTTACAGATGCTTTGGACGACATCAATTTGTTTCTAACTTAGAAAAAAAAGCAACCAAATTTGGGTTTGGTTTGACTTTTCTGTTGAGAAGAAAAGACAAATAACTGAAGAAGAAACAAAAAACAAAACTGTGTTGGTCGGATTTTGTCCTGTACCTCATATTTCCTCCCTAACTCAGTCTCCTGGTCTCTCTTGGTCTCTCCTGGTTCCTCCTGGTCCCTCCTGGTCTCTCCTGGTCCCGCCTGGTCTCTCCTGGCCCCGTCTGGTGTCTCCTGTTGTCTCCTGGTGTCTCCTGGTGTCTCCTGGTGTCTCCTGGTCCCTCCTGGTCTCTCCTGGTGTCTCCTGGTGTCTCCTGGTGTCTCCTGGTGTCTTCTGGTCCCTGCAGTGCGCATGGCGCTGTGGAAGAAGGCGGTGATCGGTGGCGTCGGCCTGGTGGTGGCGTCGCTGCTGGTGGTGGCGGTGTGCGTCCTGTACTTCAGATCCAAGAGAGGTAGAGAGACCTACAGTCCCAGGGCGTCATCGTCCTCTAACGTCTAACTCCCATCTGCCCCCCAACCCTTCCCCCTCCCCCCGACTCCTCTCACCTCTCCTCTCTGATCGTAGGTAAAAGAGAAGCAGCCGCTGAACTGTCAGTGTGAGTTGATTTGACTTGTTTCCTCTTAAAGTCACAGCTGTTGACAATAGTGACAGATGTTTGCGTTAGTGGCAGATGTTGATGATAATGACAGATATTGATGATAGTGGCGGATATGAACAGTAGTGGCAAATATTGACGATAGTGGCAGATATTGGCGATAATGGCAGATGTTGACGATAGTGGCAGATGTTGACGATAGTGGCAGATGTTGACGGTAATGGCAGATGTTGATGATAGTGGCAAATATTGACGATTGTGGCAAATATTCGTGATGGTGGCAGATGTTGACGATAGTGGCAGATGTTGGCGATAGTGGCAGATGTTGGCAATAGGGACAGGGAGTCTCCATCAAATGACTGATGAGTCTCAGTCTCAGCTTCCACACAGCTATACAGGTTGTCTTGCATGTTTGTGAGATTAAAGCTCTCAAATAAAAAATAAATGGGCGCTATGTTTAGCTCTGTGTTCATTCACAGAAAATCACCGGGCAAAGTGAACCAAGTTCTGACTTCTATTCTACTAATGAAAAATATTCTTCTTTAAGTCTATTCATCAATTATAAATACACTGCAGTCACTGCT
This sequence comes from Lipophrys pholis, assembly GCF_963383615.2. Taxonomy (NCBI): domain Eukaryota; kingdom Metazoa; phylum Chordata; class Actinopteri; order Blenniiformes; family Blenniidae; genus Lipophrys; species Lipophrys pholis. The sequence goes on along the minus strand of NC_137628.1, from coordinate 1,324,694 downwards.
GGGAGTCTTCACCCCTGTAGGACTCTGGAAGTCCTTCTGGATTCAATCGAACCAGTGAACACAGCGAATAGCAAACCTCGCTAAACGTCGGTTAGTTCCATTAGCGCAGCCACAAAAGATCAACACCAGCATCAGGATCGGTGAACTTACTTTGATGCTGTGAACAGATTAAAACATGTTCTTTAATTTCCCTTCCATTTGTTCTCGTGATGGAAAAAGACACTTGTTGGATAAATGTCTTTGTTCATAAATTTACTAAACATCAGGCTAACGACTTTTCTCACAACATGCAAAACCTCCTGTTTACCTGATTGAGGGCCAGCGCTGAGCTCCTAGAGCTGGTTTACTTCATTGTTCTAGTTTCCTGGACTTCACTGGTGCTTGAGCTGAATTTCTTTTCATTGTTTCTCAGAAAGCCATTGAGCCCTAAATCAGATGACTCTTTAACAGTGATGCTAAGCCGCGATTCAGAGGTCTCTAATGCCACCGCAGGTTGCTGTTGTATTTTCTGTCCTGTGTCGTCATTAACAGTCTTCACCTCCTCACCCCGTCATCACTTCATGGCCTAAATCTTCACCTCCTCACTCCATTATTGCTTCATCGCTCAGTATTCATCACTCACTCCCTCACCTGAACTCTAATCAGTGTTGGTTATCTGGCTGTAAATCAATACTTGATTACAGTTCTTAGTTACTTACTTATTTTAGTTAGTTAACTCAGTTAATGGGAGAAAGATGCTCTATAATATAATATAATTAAGATGATATGATATGATATGATATGATGAAGCAGCAACAAAACAGCTGATATAAACTACAAACATGCAGACAGCGTTTGGAATGAAAAGTTCATTTTAAGCACGTTAATGCTAATCACAGCTGTAGCGGATGCAGATCATGCTAATGTTAGGTACCTAGAAACATCTGTCATGGAGCAGTCGGTCGGGCTGAATATGTTCATGATTCATGAGGCATTTCTCCCTTGAGAAATACTTAAGTGTTATGACTGCTGTGGCTAATGCTAATGCTAAAGTTAATCTGAGTAAAACATCTTTTATCCTGTGGTCGTAGGATTGAAGTAGCTCAGGAATAAATATCCAATTCTCCGCCAGTTAACATGAGTTTACCCAGATAATGACCGTTAACAGCTTTGGCTGATGCTAGCAGCAGGCTCAGTGAGCAGGATGAAGAGATACAGCAGCTCTGCAAGCACCGAAGAAACTACAGTCACTTTTATAACCGAGTTACTAATTTTAGAGTATTGTTTGGTTACTAATGAGGTTACTACAGAGTGATACGTTGCTTTCTGTGCATTGTTCGCTGATTCTGATGTGCATGAAGCTGAGACGAACCACCTGCTCTGATTAGCGGCGCTCTGCTCGTCATGCTTGCTTTGCACTGGCGTGCTGCTCTGCAGTGGCGGCACCCTCAGGATGCTTTGAGCATGAAGCGACTGCAGGAAGCTAACAGTCCGAGGTACGAGCTGTGTTCAGGTACAAGAGTTGAATTGACTGCTACAAACTTCTCAGAGCGTCCGTTATCATGTTCTTCCAGACGCAGCGCTGTTCTATGATGGCAAGGAGGGGAGAGCGACCAATGGGATGCGAGATAGCGTGGCGCCGCTGCCTGCTGACCTCAGCAACAGGAGCAGCTACAGTATCCCAGCTACAGTGTAGAGACGGCCACAGTGGGAGGGAAGGAAAAGACGTTTGGAGCTGAGACAGTGGGATGTGTAGGATCTGGACCCAGTGCTCCCTCTCCCCTCCACTGCAGTCTACATAACCTTTGACCTGTGATTGCATGAATGTTGTTCTGTTCCATTTGTCGAATGTGCATGAGTTCAAACAAGTGGCCTGGTGACAGACTGATTTGTATATACATTTTAAGACCATGCAGGAAATGTGTGTATATATTTTTGGTTGATCCTCTGACAGACTGGAAACGATGGTGTAGAATAAAGGGTTTTATTTAGAGGCGTCTCAGTACATTTCATTCATTTCACTACGCATTCGAGACCAAACTCATCTTCCTCACGCTCGCGGCGCTGCAGACGTTAAACACGCCGTCCACAACCAGAGCAAAGCGGGATTCTTTTCACAGAGGAATGCCGAGACTTCCCTGAAAAGTGGGAACAATGGAGTCTGTGACAGACTTCCTGTTGGCACGACGCTTTCGACCGTTGCAGCGCTGATAAAACCGCTGGCGACTCTGGGAGCAGGCAGGTTGGATCCATGCAGCAGCTGGAGGAAATGAATCACATGAGCCTGCCTGCGAGCTCACATTACCGACTGGGAAGTTGTTCTTATCAAGCTCATTGTGCAGCCGGAGCTGAATTAACAACTCCTTAACCTCCAGATCCACCGCCGCATTTCTGGAGGTGTTTCAGGAGCAATAAAGTCTTTTCTGGCGAAGGAAGACGAGAATCCGCCTCTACGCTTCACTTGATTGAACACTCTTGTCCTAAGTGTTGTTTAACGGTATTCCGAGAACTGTGAGAACTGTTTGCTAGAACTCTCTCAGATTGTAGAACTCAGACTCAGTAAATCTTACTCTTTAAAACTCCAACACCAACCAGAATCACACACTCTCTAGAGATGTAGAAATCTGACATTATAAATCTCACACGCACTCAAAACTCTCCGATTATAAAATGCTGACACTCAGAAACTCGTACACGCTCCAAAACTCCGCCGATTTCTAAAATGACCTCATTTTCTTGAACTTGTGACGTAGTCAAGAGCTTTCAAACGCTGCAGAACCCCGACACAATCTGAAGTTCCCGATGCACTTCAGAACTCTGACACGCGCCAAAACACCGATGTGCTCTTCAGTTCTCACTCACTGTTACAGTATCTACATTGTACACTTCTATAGAGCCGCTGCAGACATTAAACACGCTCAACGTGGATAAGATGCAGCACAGCCAGAAGAAAAAGAGCTGCCTCTGACGTCAAACTGAATTTTAAACCGTTTGTTGTGGGGCGGGCATGAAAAGGAAAAAAGCAATCTCTTGGTTGTTTCTTTTTCGTTCTGTCATAAAATGTGAAACTTAAAGAGGAGAATGAAAATGCAGTTTGGATGATTGATTATTGATTTTATTTGAGTCAAATAATGCAGCCAGACCCTTGAAATCAAAACGCCCTTTCTGCTGATGCATTTTAACTTTAACTTTGACATTTTATATTCAATTTTGGTCACTGTTCGCTGCAGCATCTTTTGACAATTTAATCTTAACCGTCATTTTAGTTTTCATTTGAATTAAGTCAGAATAATGCAGTTTTATTATGAAAATGAATTTATTTTCTGTTAATACATTTCAAAATGATTTTTGATCCATATTTGGATATTTTCATGATTTCTTTGGTCTTTTTGGTAACTATTTAGAAAACCTTTATTTTCCTTCCAATTCCACATTTACAAGGAGCATGCATTTGTGGGATGAGCGTCAGAGTGTGTACACATGCATTTGGCCTTGTTAAGACATCAGAAAACAGACGGCCTGATGTTATAGTGGTTAACACGGTTTAAGCCTCACAGTGAAGCCTCACGGTTCGATTCTGAGCCGAGACGAAATAATGTGTTGCCGTTGTTTTATATCAATAATTATTTTATAAGTTACCGAGCTATAAGATGACATGATTAAAAAGTGTCGTCTCTGCCCGACCTTTGCACCACAGCAGGTACCAGGTTCAATTCCTGGTCGAGACGAAAATAATCTTCATGCTAAATATAAATGATGAAGTGAAGTTGATTAAAGTGGCATACGAAGGTGTGTGTGTGTGTGTGTGTGTGTGTGTGTGTGTGTGTGTGTGTGTGTGTGTGTGTGTGTGTGTGTGTGTGTGTGTGTGTGTTGGAGCCAAAATCCTTTGTTCACTCACCCTCATGAGGAAGGGGGGGGGGGCGAGGAGGGGGGTGAGCCACGTTTCTTTGAGAACAAAGAAACCATGTGCTCAACCCTGGAAAATTCGCCATTGATCACATGACCCCCCCCTGGGGGGCCCCCGGGTCCCCCCTCCTCTAGCTGCGGCACTGCAGCTCGACGGCAGGGGGACCCAAAATCCCGTCATCACCGGGTCACCGGCCCGGTGACGCGCAAGCCAACCCCGCGTGGATTGGCTGAACCACGGCCAACGCCGCGGGGAGCCCGGAAGACATCATAACGGTATAAATTCAGGCCCGGGAAGAGATCCAGCCTCTTCCAAAACGAAATCGCGTCAACCCAGACGCACCTTTTCGTAAGGAGACAAAGCGCCTCGTGTTAACGCACCTGGACCGGGCCTGAATTTTCTTCACCTCGCTGGACGAGCTCAAGAAAAGCGGGAATTCCCTTTATTTTTGGTTTCCCCTTCTTTTTTTCTTCCTTTTTTTTGTTTGCATCCTCCGGACCCCGAGCGCGCGCTGCAACCGCACGCTCGTCTGCAGACCGACCTGAGCATCGCTTCTTCACTCCCCCCCTCATCGCAAGAAGCTGCTGATCGCCCCTCGGATCACACTACGGGTTTCCCCTCCGTAGTCCACGTCAGGTCTCTATTTTCTGGGACGCCAGAGAACCGCCCGCGGCCACAAATCGACGGATTTCACCTGGCCACGGAAGCACGTTTCCCCCTCGTCCAACCAAGTAAGGCTTAGAGTCTGGGCAGGAATTAGAATAACGTGATATTATTATTGCTGTGTGTTTATTGTTGGTACTTGTAACTTTGGGACGCCGATCCCTGTTTCTGAGTACTTTTGTGTCTACGCGTGGACGGCCATCCACGCGAATCATCGCACGCACGCGCGAGCCTCCTCATCCTCAGCTCACGCTTCTGCTCCCAGAGTCCATATCTGCCTGAACAGCCGTTTTTGGACTCTGTACGTGTAAGCTGAGGCGGTCGCGTTAGTGTACACAGTCAGACACCCCCTCCTCTCTCCTCTCTCTCTCTCCTCTTCTCCTCTGTTTCCCTGTTCACTAACCAGCGCACGGTACGGCCGCCGCTGCCTCCAAGCGCCTCCTTTCAGTGCGTCCCTGGGACCGTGTGTAGTTCACTGCGGCTCGGATTTCTCGGCCACAAGGAATCCGGCGCGCTCCCGACGGCTACGGCCCGTGCGGAGCTCAGTGACGTCACGCTATCCCAGGCAGAGCACGCCGAGCGCCTCTGGTGACCGGGTGGGTAATCACATCGATTTCCTCGCCGGGTCGCCGAGCCGTTTGGCGCCCTCTGGTAGTCGCGTGGGTAATTGCAACCGCTCGTACCGCCATCTGGTGGTTGCATTAAGTCATCACAACTGCCCCGCGCGCCGACGCGCACCTAGTGGCCAGATCGGGTGATTACACCGGACCGCCGACGTCTACCTCCCTCTGGTGGACGTTCGTGGTCATTACCCTCTCACCAAGTCACGCCCCTTTCGCTCCACAAACCCGCACACACACACACACACATCGCTCCCCACACTCGAACACACACACACCCACTCACACACATCGCTCCCCCACACTCGAACACACACACACACACACACACACACTCACACACACACACACACACTTTATTAGCTGGCTTTGTTTTGTATTGTGTTGTTTTATGAGATCTTGCTTGATGTTTATTGATTAGATGTGATTCATAGATTGATGATTTAGGAATAGACGTTTGTTAATAAACACTTAATAGTTGAATTGAACGATTCTTGGTGGTTTTTGTGTGCTTTTCAGCGACAACTGCTGGTTGTAACAGTCAGTGCTCGGATTTACAGCCTTCCTTTCCTGCTTCAGTTAAATTGCGATTATCATTTCAATCAGAAATAATAATTTAAACATTTTAATTGAACTTTCTTTTTTAAGACTGATGTTTCGTTTAAGACCCTAACTTCAGCTGGTGCCCCGACTTTGATTAAGTAACGGTAATATTCAATTGATTAATAGTTTGAATGGTTTAAATCAATTTCAATGATTTTAACGCTTTGGGTAATTTAACACACCTAGGAGGCGTTGGCGAATGAATGCAGGTTTTCCACGGGAATAACCCGCATTGCTTTTAAATAATTTTAAGTGTTTCATCGCATTTTCTGTGGTTAATTACCCGCACTATTATTGATTGATCTGTTACCCAGTTAACCTAATCACAACTTGAATTGTCTCTAAGCTATTGTTCATTTATTTTTGTTGCAGATAGATAATTTGTATGCTTTATTAATTAATAAATTAGTCAATTTATTCAATTAATACTCAAGAGTGCTTTTAATCATTTTTAAGTGGTTTTCGTGCATCTCAGCATCCAATTATCCAGTATTATTAATTCATAAAGCGCAAGTTTATCCAATTAATAATCCTAACTGCATTTAATTCAATTTCAATGGTTTAGCTCATTCAAATAACTCATTGTATTTAATTAGTAAACCCCGACTTTACTTAATTAATTCCAACTCCTCCTTGATTACTCCCGATTGTTATTAGATAAATAACCAAACTTGTTTGATTAACAATCCATTCTAAATTACTTGCAGATCACCTTCGGTGGTCCACTCCACCGAAGTAATTCAGCCTCCCCTCAGTTATTGACTTACAAATCGCAGGTTTGTTTCATTGATAACTTGAATCATAGGTTGCTCTCCGTAATTTAATCATCACTCGTAATCAAGTACCGTTGTTCATTGATAGGTCAATAGCCATTTGTGACGCCTTCGCAGCTTGAGCTTTTCCCCGGTTACTCCAGCGAGTCGCCTCCTGTGGGTCCACAGGCGCTTCGGTAGGTCACGCCACTGACCCGCAGTTGTCAACAAAGGAGTGACCCGTCACGCCTGTTGACCGGTCGTGCCACTGGTGGACCGCCTTCGCGATTGGACCCCGTGGAGGTTCCTCCCGTCAGGCGACCCTTTTTAGCTCAAAGCTGTTGGCCGATAACTGACTATTTACTCCAATCAACCTTTATAGCTTTGCATAACTTACACTTGGTACATTACCTTAGTAATCTATTACTCCAGTAATCCATTACTTTGGTGGCCTACCGCTAGTGATCAGTAATTGTCAACCCGTAAATAACAATTTACTTCTGTTTGGCGATTCGTTTATATGTAAATTACCTCTGACAGGGTAGAACCTTCCGGTAGCCTACCACTAGGGTAATTTGCATATTCTGATCACACGCTGACCCCAACATAATGGTGCCCCGTGTGAGGCTGTTGTAAACCAGCATTGTTACGAATAACTGCACAAAATAATCCTGAATCGTTCACTTAAGGTGTAGCCGTTAACTTTATTCTCCCAGAATTGGTTTTCAAGATACACTTTTTCAGCACTGTCGAACAAAGTCACTTGTGGTGTGAAATCAGTTGTGAAGTGGTTAGTGCCTTGCTTTCCCTGCATTCTACGCATGATTAACACGCTGTGTTAAGATTTCTGACTACGATGAATAGACACTAACAATATTGCTCGCCAAGGTGTTAGACGCATCTGACTAACTTGGATAGGGTGCTAACTGAGCCGGCCATACGAGACGTGGTGTCCCACCTCGTCCGTCTCTCCTTGGAGGAGAAAGCAAATCTCGAACGCTACAGCGTTGAGATTTGCGAAGAAAAGATCCGAGAGCTGGTAAGTTTTGTCAACAACCCAGGGGACAAGCCGGCACGTACAGTGCCGGACGTCCTGGGCCAGATCAGCCTGCTCTACCAGCGTAGAGCAGAGCTACAGTCAAAGGAGGCGGAGGAGCGTACGGATCGGCTGCGTCTGGACAACCAGAGGCTATCCAAGGACAACGCTCGCCTCCGACAGGAGCTGGACGCCTCCAAGGACGAGGATCAGCCTTCAGAGCCCGAGAAGCAACGGGCTCTGCCTCCTCATAAGGAGACGAAGGTCGATGAGTGCACACTAGAGAGTGAGCCTCAGATCCAGGAGTTAAAGGAAAACCTAGAAGAAGCTCAGTCGCTAATCGCGATGGGCATGGAGAGGGAAGAAAATCTCCGACACCAGCTTTACACTGCCACCCTAGGTGCGCAACGTGACCCTAATTGGGGTCGTCGTAATCTGGCTTCGCCAGAGAGGTCTGGCACTATCGACTCCTCATGCGCCACAACGCAGAGGTATGACGCCTCATATAGCTTAGATGGTGATTCTTTTCAGCCCACGCGCAGCCGCAGCACGGTGCGCTTCGACGACTCCGCCACTCCTTCCCATCTGCAGCCCCCACGCGACGCTAGCAGTCGGGAGCAGGGGTCCAGGAGGGTGCCTCTACACCCCAGTAGACCTCCCTTGTATGGCCCTAGCGGCCCCGACCCGCGTCAGACAGCAGTCCACGGGGAACTGTCGTCAGAGGACTCTGACGGCCCCAGTCCCGTGAGGGGGTGGGATGTCCGGACCCGCCAGCTCGAATCCCTCGCAAAGGACATCGAACGCTTTGACCCGAGCAACAAGGACGCGAGTATCGAGGACTACCTCCGTGAGGTTGAACGCTGCCTCCTCGACATCGCACGTCCTTCCATGCGGGAGAAGCTAAAGCTTCTCTGGAAAACAACGTCCAGAACAGTCCATGTTTTCATGGAATCCCTGCCGCCAGACACCCGAGACCGGTACTCCACCCTCTGCCAGGCTCTCCGGGAAGAGTATTCATTGTACAATGACCCTGCTTCGGCAACGTTTGGTGCATTCGCGATCACCCAACGGAAGTCTGAACCTCCAAAGGAGTATTACAGGCGCCTACGAGTGGCCTACTTCCAAGGCCGCAATGCACCGGGGTTGGAGGAAGATCACGCCTTCAAGTCTCTGTTTGTCAACAACCTCCACGACAGTGGGAGGTTCGATGTGGCTCTATTTTGCAGGACCGCCAAACCCACCATGAAGGAACTGCGCCAGCACGCGCAGATGGTGTGGGAATTGCGTCAATGCCCGGGTAAGAAGCCTGACATTGACCAGAGGGTCCTGGAAATGGAGCCAAGGGAAAACACGGATTTGAGGCTTGAGGGCGATGAGTTGCCGACACCCAGAACGAATGCTGGAGGAGGGTCTGGTACACCCTCTCCGTCTGAGCAGAAAGGCGCACAACCAAATCAAAAGGGGGGACAACAGAGCCAGAAGGGTATTCCACCGAATCAAAAGGGTGGAAAATGGGCCAGGTCAGAACAAAACTTCCAACCGAAGAAAGGGCCCGACCCGAATTCAAAGTGGAAAATGAAAGGTTCGGAAAGGGACCACGGTCGCTACAGAGCTGACCAGTTAAAGACTGAGCTACAGCAGTGGGTTCAAACCTGCATCAAAGAGGCTGTACAGAACTTGGACCTGTCCAACCAAAGGGGGCGCCACCCCCCCTCAAGGGGACGGGGACGTAGGCCCCCTCCCTCCTGACTAGAGCGGCGGCCCCGACCCACCACAAACAAGGTTTACCTTGTCGGGTGGGGGGGAGAAACAGGTGAGGCGGGAGAACGTTCAAGAACGACAGCTTCCCAGTCCACCGATTTGCCGTTCCTGACTTTCTTAGGCAATCTCGTGCACCGAGAGAACGCCAACCGCATCTACACATCCGTGGTGGTGGGAGGATGTGTAAACGCCCTCGCGCTGTTAGATTCCGGGTCCGAAATAAGCCTAATGTGTTCAGCCACCTTCGCCGAGCTTGCGAGAGCTCTGCTGTCTCTTGGAAAGCCACTGCAGGTCGAAGCTTGCAGCATTAACATCAGAAGCTTCACTCAGGACACTTCACCCATCACCCAACGCGTCTGGGTGGATGTCACTTTCCAAGAGATGTCTTTGGTGCATCCCATCTATGTCACCACGCTGGACACAGAACCATTACTCATTGGCCAAGATCTCCTTAACCGATTAGCCCCACTGATCGATTGCCGTCGCGGGTACCTTTGGGCCCAAGTACGCAACCCGACTCGAATCGGTCCAGACATGGACCCTCCCTCTTCTGACAGCATGAACGCTGCCATCGAGTCCAGAAGTTCTAATCCCATGTGTACGCCTTCCAAAGAATCTGGCTCAAACACCCCTCTTGTCATGCTCCCTGACGGCCAGCAGTCGCGGCAGTCTAGGAGCTATCAGTCTCTGAGAGAGCATCCATCATTCCTATGCGCACTGGCGAACGATGGATCTCCACTATACAATCCCCACATCGTGGGGGGGGTACACCTGAATGGGACCTTGGTCCCAGAGACACTCTTGGCTCTGTGGTCAGAGAAATCTGCCATTGATGCCGATCTTCTAAAGGATCTGTGCCAACACAACGCACTCCTTGTCCAAGTGCAGCACAGCCATCGCCTGCTTGCTGCAGGGTCGCCGCAGACACTAATCAAAGCAACTGGTGTATGTGCCCTCTCCGTGCAGATAGGGCAGAAGAAAGCCATGCACTATATGAGTGTCGTCCCGCAGCTCCGCCCTCCTTGTCACATAGGAGCGGATCTCCTTGTCAGGCTTGGAGTCCAGCTGGACGCCGTGAACCAGGTTTTGTGGTCACTGGCGAGCGCGGACACGCAGCATCTGACGACCGAGCCGGAGCAAATGGCATCCGGTCAGACGATCCCGCAGGCGTGTCACGCTGCTAGTGAGTTGGAAGCCACAATTCCAGCACGGACAGCCGGGTTCCCAATCCGTCTCGCACTGCTCAAGGGGCAGAGGATGCTTGGCCCACAAGCATTCTTTCAACCCTTACCGTGCTTTTCTGACCTTTGCCTGACAATTTGTGGCACACCCCTTCTAGAGCTAACCAACCGCTCAGCCTACCTGCTAGTCCAGAACCTGACCCACAATCCGGTTCAGGTGAATGCGGGAAAACCACTAGGCGTCTTGGTCGACAGCTCATTTTACGACTTCGAGCTCAGGGTGCCCGTCATTGGCGACCTACCTCCATCCCTCATCAGGGACGAGACACTCGACAAGGTGTTGTACACGTTCCCCACCCGCATGATCACCATTGCTCGTCACGAAGCCCTCGCACAGGAGGCAATCTGTGGTTCAACCCTCAGCACCGAAGGTGACATGATAGTGTACGCGCTGGCGACTCAACCAGAAAGTGCTGAGAACCCCGGTGGGCAGCCAGGGTCTGCACCGGAGGAACCGTACTCTGGTTTTGAGTCAGAGATTGAGCAGCAACTTGAAAAAGCAGATGCTCTCACGACACGGGAACAACGAGAAGCACTCAGAAATGTTTTCCGCGAATTTCAAGCGATCTTTGCTAGGGATGCACATGATTGTGGGGTTACAGACCTTCACCTAGTGCGCATTCCTACCGACCCAATGGCGCCACCATCCTTCGTACGCCAGTACAGAATCCCGCTGGCTGCCTATGAATCCATCCAGGAGATCCTTGACAAACTGCGAGAGAAGAACATTATCCGAGAGTGCAACTCGACGTACAACTCGCCAATCTGGCCAGTATTAAAACCCACTGGTAAATGGCGGCTTACCATCGACTATCGCCCGCTGAACAAACAGGTTCCTCTTTCTCGCTGGCCCATGATCCACCTGGATCAGGAGCTGGCCAAAGTAAAAGGTGCTCGTTTCTTTTCCACAGTCGACGTGGCAAATGGATTTTGGACCATGAAAGTGGATCCATCTGACCAGTACAAACTTGCTTTTTCCTTTGGCAACCGCCAGTACACCTGGAACCGGTGCCCATTCGGCTACTCAAACTCACCATCTGAGTTCAACATCTTCCTCCACAAAGCGATGAGTGACGCCGCCGCCCGAGGCAACCTCATCTATGTGGATGACATCCTCCGCTTCATCTGTTCCAGGATGGATCTCCCTTGGATTTTTGGCATCCTGCTCGGCCTCCGAGTCACCTCATCCATGGTGATAGTTGAACCAGGCCCCCCAACGGGCATCATCCTTCAGGGGTCGCCTGGACTTCTCATCACCCGGTGCGGCTTATACACCCAGAGGTTCTACGTGCGCCTAGACCCCTGGGATGTATACCGCAACCACATCCGCAAGCCCCCCCAGCTGACTGAGGGGAGGCTAAGCGGAATCCAGACCACCGACACCATCGAGCATGCGAAACAGGCAACGGTTCACATGCTTGAACAGTTGGACAAATTCATGGTCACTGAGAAAGACCTCAGCGACGGTAAGCGACCCAAGCGGTTCCTCGGTGCACTGCTCTCCGCAGCAGCAGGCATCGGCTCGCTGTTCTCGATTGGCCTCTCCGCAGCCAACTCGGTCAGCCTGAAGGCCCTTCAGAGACATGTCGGGGAACTCGAAGAAGAAATGCCGGAAATCCAACAGAGACTCCTAATACAGAGTGAACAGTTACAAGGCTTGACCAAAACGGTTCAGGGAACCATACTCACTGTAAACTTGCATTCTGCTTTAATCAATAACACCTTGCATGCCTTAACAACCTTGTCAAGTATCGTCAGTGAGGACATAACGTATGTGCGAATAGTCAGGGATCTTATGCAAGATCTCCTTAGAGAAGTCAGTTCCTCCGTGAGTAGCCTCAGTACCGGGAAGATCCCCACGTACTTAGTTCCACTAACACTGGTTGAACAGATTCTCAAGACCACTACCACCACTGTTGTACAACCTTCACAGGTACATCTGGCATATAGTCTCGGCAGTGCTATTCCGATCTCTGTGAACCCACAGAACCTAGAGTTAGGATTTATCCTAAACCTACCAATCATTGAAAAGCAGAATGTGTACCGTTTAAAAACCGTATTGAATGTGGGATTCTGGGAGGGTAACACACACGTACACCTCCGAACGCCACCCACACTCGCCTACCACGACGACAACCCCTCACTCTACCTGGTCCCCAATCTCAGCATGTGCACAAACACCAAAGACATTCACTGGATCTGTCCCAGCAACCCTTTCATTAGAGATGTCACCAACTATCTATGTGGGCTGAGGGCAGACGCCCCGGAGCAGAAATGTCAAGGTAGTTTGTCCATCAAAGATGAAGGAACCGAGACCAGAGTAGAGAGAGCAGGTAGTCGATGGCTCGTCAACACACCTCATTCTGAAGCGACCATGTCCTACGACCGCCATGATATAGCCACCAAGCTCACCCTGCCCAATCAAACAATATTCCTCAATGTCCCACCAGGGGCTACAGTACACATTGACGACATAATCCTCCATCATCTCGATGCCGACCGACACGAGGTGGAGATTGAGATGATGGATGCATTCGTCGGGCACAATTTCACAATTGATGCCACCCTCCAAAGCCAGCTTCTGGCTGAGGGAACCAAATTGATTAAATTCAATTTAAAGCCCACAGGGCTCTCAGCCACTTTCCCTAGGCGGGCAGGTGGACACCCATACCAAGACCATCCCATCAGCATGGCAGCGCTCGGAATGTTGCTCAGTGGCTGGATCATCACGGCCGTAGTGGCGTACGCGATGTACAAGTACATCCAGAAACTACAGGCCCGACTGGATTCCCTGACCCTGGTCTCGCCACGTTTTGTGGGCCCATCCACAAACACACAATAGGCCAGCCCTCACCCAACCAAGAGGTGAAGGCACGGCCTACTAACCCTTTTCCTAACCACCCGTTCCCTTCCTATTTCTCACTCTCCTGTCCCTTTCCTACCTCTTTCATGTTCACTGGTGACGACCCTTAAGAAATGAAATGTATGTGTGCTTAGATAGTTAGAATAGAAATAGTAAGTCTGCCCAGACTAGCCTTAGCCTGCCCAGACTAGCCCAGCCTGCTCAGGAAATAACCTCACATGTGAACTGGTGGACAGAGAAGGACAGTATGTTTCACAGGACATGGGGACGTTCACAGATTCTATGGATTGTTCGGCCCAGGTTTGCTCCAAAGACTGTGACCTGCATCCCACTCTTCGGAACAAAGGGGGGATGTTGGAGCCAAAATCCTTTGTTCACTCACCCTCATGAGGAAGGGGGGGGGGGGCGAGGAGGGGGGTGAGCCACGTTTCTTTGAGAACAAAGAAACCATGTGCTCAACCCTGGAAAATTCGCCATTGATCACATGACCCCCCCCTGGGGGGCCCCCGGGTCCCCCCTCCTCTAGCTGCGGCACTGCAGCTCGACGGCAGGGGGACCCAAAATCCCGTCATCACCGGGTCACCGGCCCGGTGACGCGCAAGCCAACCCCGCGTGGATTGGCTGAACCACGGCCAACGCCGCGGGGAGCCCGGAAGACATCATAACGGTATAAATTCAGGCCCGGGAAGAGATCCAGCCTCTTCCAAAACGAAATCGCGTCAACCCAGACGCACCTTTTCGTAAGGAGACAAAGCGCCTCGTGTTAACGCACCTGGACCGGGCCTGAATTTTCTTCACCTCGCTGGACGAGCTCAAGAAAAGCGGGAATTCCCTTTATTTTTGGTTTCCCCTTCTTTTTTTCTTCCTTTTTTTTGTTTGCATCCTCCGGACCCCGAGCGCGCGCTGCAACCGCACGCTCGTCTGCAGACCGACCTGAGCATCGCTTCTTCACTCCCCCCCTCATCGCAAGAAGCTGCTGATCGCCCCTCGGATCACACTACGGGTTTCCCCTCCGTAGTCCACGTCAGGTCTCTATTTTCTGGGACGCCAGAGAACCGCCCGCGGCCACAAATCGACGGATTTCACCTGGCCACGGAAGCACGTTTCCCCCTCGTCCAACCAAGTAAGGCTTAGAGTCTGGGCAGGAATTAGAATAACGTGATATTATTATTGCTGTGTGTTTATTGTTGGTACTTGTAACTTTGGGACGCCGATCCCTGTTTCTGAGTACTTTTGTGTCTACGCGTGGACGGCCATCCACGCGAATCATCGCACGCACGCGCGAGCCTCCTCATCCTCAGCTCACGCTTCTGCTCCCAGAGTCCATATCTGCCTGAACAGCCGTTTTTGGACTCTGTACGTGTAAGCTGAGGCGGTCGCGTTAGTGTACACAGTCAGACACCCCCTCCTCTCTCCTCTCTCTCTCTCCTCTTCTCCTCTGTTTCCCTGTTCACTAACCAGCGCACGGTACGGCCGCCGCTGCCTCCAAGCGCCTCCTTTCAGTGCGTCCCTGGGACCGTGTGTAGTTCACTGCGGCTCGGATTTCTCGGCCACAAGGAATCCGGCGCGCTCCCGACGGCTACGGCCCGTGCGGAGCTCAGTGACGTCACGCTATCCCAGGCAGAGCACGCCGAGCGCCTCTGGTGACCGGGTGGGTAATCACATCGATTTCCTCGCCGGGTCGCCGAGCCGTTTGGCGCCCTCTGGTAGTCGCGTGGGTAATTGCAACCGCTCGTACCGCCATCTGGTGGTTGCATTAAGTCATCACAACTGCCCCGCGCGCCGACGCGCACCTAGTGGCCAGATCGGGTGATTACACCGGACCGCCGACGTCTACCTCCCTCTGGTGGACGTTCGTGGTCATTACCCTCTCACCAAGTCACGCCCCTTTCGCTCCACAAACCCGCACACACACACACACACATCGCTCCCCACACTCGAACACACACACACCCACTCACACACATCGCTCCCCCACACTCGAACACACACACACACACACACACACACTCACACACACACACACACACACTTTATTAGCTGGCTTTGTTTTGTATTGTGTTGTTTTATGAGATCTTGCTTGATGTTTATTGATTAGATGTGATTCATAGATTGATGATTTAGGAATAGACGTTTGTTAATAAACACTTAATAGTTGAATTGAACGATTCTTGGTGGTTTTTGTGTGCTTTTCAGCGACAACTGCTGGTTGTAACAGTCAGTGCTCGGATTTACAGCCTTCCTTTCCTGCTTCAGTTAAATTGCGATTATCATTTCAATCAGAAATAATAATTTAAACATTTTAATTGAACTTTCTTTTTTAAGACTGATGTTTCGTTTAAGACCCTAACTTCAGCTGGTGCCCCGACTTTGATTAAGTAACGGTAATATTCAATTGATTAATAGTTTGAATGGTTTAAATCAATTTCAATGATTTTAACGCTTTGGGTAATTTAACACACCTAGGAGGCGTTGGCGAATGAATGCAGGTTTTCCACGGGAATAACCCGCATTGCTTTTAAATAATTTTAAGTGTTTCATCGCATTTTCTGTGGTTAATTACCCGCACTATTATTGATTGATCTGTTACCCAGTTAACCTAATCACAACTTGAATTGTCTCTAAGCTATTGTTCATTTATTTTTGTTGCAGATAGATAATTTGTATGCTTTATTAATTAATAAATTAGTCAATTTATTCAATTAATACTCAAGAGTGCTTTTAATCATTTTTAAGTGGTTTTCGTGCATCTCAGCATCCAATTATCCAGTATTATTAATTCATAAAGCGCAAGTTTATCCAATTAATAATCCTAACTGCATTTAATTCAATTTCAATGGTTTAGCTCATTCAAATAACTCATTGTATTTAATTAGTAAACCCCGACTTTACTTAATTAATTCCAACTCCTCCTTGATTACTCCCGATTGTTATTAGATAAATAACCAAACTTGTTTGATTAACAATCCATTCTAAATTACTTGCAGATCACCTTCGGTGGTCCACTCCACCGAAGTAATTCAGCCTCCCCTCAGTTATTGACTTACAAATCGCAGGTTTGTTTCATTGATAACTTGAATCATAGGTTGCTCTCCGTAATTTAATCATCACTCGTAATCAAGTACCGTTGTTCATTGATAGGTCAATAGCCATTTGTGACGCCTTCGCAGCTTGAGCTTTTCCCCGGTTACTCCAGCGAGTCGCCTCCTGTGGGTCCACAGGCGCTTCGGTAGGTCACGCCACTGACCCGCAGTTGTCAACAAAGGAGTGACCCGTCACGCCTGTTGACCGGTCGTGCCACTGGTGGACCGCCTTCGCGATTGGACCCCGTGGAGGTTCCTCCCGTCAGGCGACCCTTTTTAGCTCAAAGCTGTTGGCCGATAACTGACTATTTACTCCAATCAACCTTTATAGCTTTGCATAACTTACACTTGGTACATTACCTTAGTAATCTATTACTCCAGTAATCCATTACTTTGGTGGCCTACCGCTAGTGATCAGTAATTGTCAACCCGTAAATAACAATTTACTTCTGTTTGGCGATTCGTTTATATGTAAATTACCTCTGACAGGGTAGAACCTTCCGGTAGCCTACCACTAGGGTAATTTGCATATTCTGATCACACGCTGACCCCAACATGTGTGTGTGTGTGTTTTACAGTGACAGTGACCAGAGCTGCTGTCAGTGTGTGGAGCGAGAGAAAACCTGAGGCAGGTGAGATATTGAAGCTTATACACACACACACACACACACACACACACACACACACACACACACACACACACACACACACACAGTCAGGACATTTGTGGAGAATAATATTGAACTTCCAGAAACGCACTGAGAAGCAGGAAAGAGTGTTTCTATTGTTAAAAGGCTTAAACAAGATAATCTAGGTTCTGGTTGGTTGATTGTGCTTTAAACTGTGAGTGAATGAATGAATGAGTGAATGAAGAAATGAATGAGTGAGTGAGTGAGTGAGTGAGTGAGTGAGTGAGTGAGTGAGTGAGTGAGTGAGTGAGTGAGTGAGTGAGTGAGTGAGTGAGTGAGTGAGTGAGTGAGTGAGTGAGTGAGTGAGTGAGTGAGTGAGTGACTGGTCTTTGTGATTCAGTTTGTGTGACTGGATGAAAATAAGTTGTGTTGTTGCAGAAGACGATGAGGAGAGCAGTTCGCTGTCCAACGAGCCCGATGTGGAGTACACAGAAGTGGTACACCCTCGCTCAGCTCCGCCCCCCCGAGGTCAGCACACACACACACACACACACACACACACACACACACCCTCTGCTCTACCACATTCTTCTTCAGTTGATAAGACGACCAGAGTTTCCTGGGAGGAGACTAATTACACTAATTAACACGTCTGCAGGTTGATGAGCAGCTGAGATTAAACATCTAATGTCTGTAAACAGGAAGTGACAGATCATTACCTCCTCCTCCTCTTCCTCCTCCTCTTCCTCTTCATTTTGATTCTGTCCCGTCGTCTTTTCCTGACGTGTTGGTTTTGTCTCCCTCCATCAGTTCCTGTGAAGAAAGGAACGGACACAGTTTACAGCGAGCTTCAAAACGCTCCACACGGTGAGTTTCAGTCGATTTCACGACGGCTGCCTCGTTGACTGAAGTGACAAACAGAAAATCGTGTCGAGCTTTTGAATCCCTGGTTGTCCCGAGAAACTAATGGAGAAACATTCAGACTCAGTGGCACAAAGCTTCTCCAAACACAAACGATAGAGTTCATCATCATGTGTCTGAACGGACTTTTTTTAATCTTTTCATAAAGTTTCACTCTACCTTCCTTCGTATGATGCCTGGTGGTGTTTCAGCCTGTGGATCAGACTGATTTTATTATCAGGAGTATAATGGATTAATGTTTCAGTGGGTCATAGATCAACCTTTTCCCAAAGTCCACAGAGCTGCAGCCCATTTAAACACCTTCTCATCCAAAAGCACAGCCTCATCTCGATCTCAATCTGTCACCCGGCTGGCAGGAATCATAGATCACATGAGAAGTCCTGAACTCTGCATCGAGGAGACGCTTTGTTTGATGAATGGAAAGATTTGATTGTTCGTCAGAGATTTTACTCAGCCAGAAACAGAATCGTGTTCTGCCACTGCTGGAACAACTTCCTGTTGTTACACAAGCAGACGGACGCTGGACGCCTTCATCCAGCAGCCAATCAGAGCGCAGCGTTTCCTGTTGCACACAACCAAAGAATCCAGGAGGAGACTGATATGAACCTGATGGAAGGTCAGAGGTCGAACCACCTCCCTGGAGGTCAGAGGTCGAACCACCTCCCTGGAGGTCAGAGGTCGAACCACCTCACTGGAGGTCAGAGGTTGAACCACCTCCCTGGAGGTCAGAGGTCGAACCACCTCACGGGAGGTCAGAAGTCGAACCACCTCACGGGAGGTCAGAGGTCGAACCACCTCACTGGAGGTCAGAGGTCAAACCACCTCCCTGGAGGTCAGAGGTCGAACCACCTCACTGGAGGTCAGAGGTCAAACCACCTCCCTGGAGGTCAGAGGTCGAACCACCTCACTGGAGGTCAGAGGTCAAACCACCTCCCTGGAGGTCAGAGGTCAGCCGCAGTGAGCAGGTTTACCTTCAGACACTCACCAGCTGATGTTTTCTGTTTCAGGTGCTGCTGATCATCACGACTATGTGAGTATCAAAGATAATTATCTTTCAGTCATTTTCCTTTATGTACATGTAACTGTAATCTGTAACTGTAATCTGGTGTTTCACAGAGGGTTAGATTCAGGATCAAACTCTCACGTTTCACAGCAGTTTATTTACAAATCTTTTTTACAGTTTGAGATGATATTTGATAGTTTGGATAATGTACATTATTGTAACTCTAACTTTATTTAAATCTGTTTTTACAGTAAATAAATCGATGATTAGAGCAGAACTCTTCCAACTCCACTTCAAGTTTTTAATGTCAAATTCACTGATCTAATCTCCAACTATTATCACAAGAAAGAGTTATTAAATGTTTTAAATGTGTCTGTTTCACCTTTAATCAATTCTGAACTTTTTGTTTTAACAAAATGAAACGTTTTGCTGTGGTTTTCCTTTCCTTTGCATCATAAATCACATAATGTAGAAGTAACTCAGTCACACTCGTCCGTCCGTCCGTCCAGCAAACTAAACTGTCACGTGAACCTTTAAGTAAATTCTCCAGCTGAATTGTTCCTTCAAGGTAACGTTTTCAAATCTGATCTTTTGTGAAAAATGATGCTGCCCTGCTGAGATGATAAACATTGATTTGTACTGTGACCCGGGGGCTCCTGAACCAGAACCCCCCCCCCGGGCCGTTGGTCTGAGGGAAACAGTCGTCACAGTTTCCAGAGCAGAACAAAGTGTGTGGGCCGAGGCTTCCTGCTGCTGTCGACCGCTCCCATCACATAAACTCCCAGCACATCGCAGCCCGCTCACTGTCCCCCAGTGAGCCTCCACCCCAGGGGAGGGGGCGGGGGGGGGGGGGGGGGGGGTCTGTTTGCCCCTACATGGCATCACAAGAATTCAAAAAATAAACTGAGGAAGTGACATCAGGGTCTAAAAGTGTCTGAACCTTTCATCAGTCCGTCACACTGATGGCAGATTGGGACTCCTCCTCCTCCTCCTCCTCCTCCTCCTCCTCCTCCTCCTCCTCCTCCTCCTCCTTCTTCTCCTCCTCCTCCTCCTCCTCCTCCTCCTCCTCCTCCTCCTCCTCCTCCTCCTCCTCCTCCTCCTCCTCCTCCTCCTCCTCTTCCTCCTTCTCCTTCTCCTCCTTCTCCTCCTCCTCCTCCTCCTCCTCCAGCTCCAATGATGATGATGAAAAAATGCTTTGATGTCTTTCACCAATTAGTCAACAGGAAGGGGATCAAAATGCTGTTTGATGAGAGGAACGTGTCTGTACTGCAGTGAATCACAGGATTCTGGGTTTTTTTAACCTTTTTTTACTGATTATAATCAGTATTACTGAGCAGAGATGAGAATATTGTTCCTGCTTCAGTGTTTTTTAGTCCCTCAGTAACCGTTTGATAAAGGAGAGAAACAGATATTCAAACAGGTTTTGTTTTTCCTATCTCAGTGTGGTTTTCTCTCCTGTAGGGGGCGCCACAGATCTTCATACTTTCTTTTCATTTAACTTCCACAAAAACTGCAGTAAGATATCTAACAAGTATTTTGAAGAGAATTTAACAGAAAACAAACATTAAAAACACACAAACAACCACAGAAGTTTGATTCTTGAAGAAAACATTTCCAGTCGTTACACCTCTCTAAACCTGTGTCAGTGTTCACAAAACATCGTACGGCGATGAGGAGGACTTTTCAGAATCCTAAGAGTTTCTTAAACAGACAAGATGGTGGAAAGAGAAAGATGTTCTCCGTTTGTTTAACGATGATTTACTGACATGCTACCGGCAGGAATAATGTTTGTGGTCGACCTCATCAGGGAGGATCTTACTTCTCCCTCAGCGAAGCGACACAGTACCGATCACATCACTGCCGTACCTGGTTACAGGTGAGCGGCAGCAGTGGTGACGTGGGTCTGTCCCAGTCCTCCGTCAGCAGAGTGTCAGTCTGACCGTGACGGTGCTTTCACAGCCCCACATTGGTGGTAAATTAATATCAAATACATTAAGAGGTCAAAATAACCAGCGTGGACAGAAAAGAGAACAATAATCAAATCAATGTAATAATCAGCATGTGAACGAGGTAAAGTTCAATCATTTTTAAGCTGTGTACAAATTAATTACATTCTTCTGAGTTTCATAAAATAGACATAAAAAAATGTTCCTGATTACATTTTTAATACCGCCCAGGATATTTGATGGGTTAATTTTACTCTCCATTCATTACTCGGAGCACAGAGGCTTTTTTCTCTCTTCCTTTCTCTAACAACCAATCACATCATCCGTAGTAACGGGGTCAACCACCCCTCCTCACCAAGATAAAAGCTGTCAACTCCTTCTCAGAGTTGCTCTTAGAAACTCCCTGGATCACGTCTAAGATAAGATTCCTTGTTGGGAAGTTTTAGACGAAGTCCGGAGCTCCGAGAGACTCTGAGACGCTTCCTGGATATGGGCACCGGTCGGGGTCTGGGTCGGTTGGGGATCTGGTGGTGTGTCTGGGTGGAGTCGGGGTCGGTTGGGGATCTGGTGGTGTGTCTGGGTGGAGTCGGAGTCTGGGTCGGTTGGAGATCTGGTGGTGTGTCTGGGTGGAGTCGGGGTCTGGGTCGGTTGGGGATCTGGTGGTGTGTCTGGGTGGAGTCGGGGTCTGGGTCGGTTGGGGATCTGGTGGTGTGTCTGGGTGGAGTGGGGGTTTGGGGGGAGTTTGGTGGGGGTATGAATGTTGAAGGCTCATACTTCCACTAGGAATGAGCGATTTGGCCTTAAAAGAATCTTTGATTATCTATGAATGATTTGATTCGATATTTGATTTTTTTTGAATTTGCAAAATAAAAATCTTCTTTAGATACAAATTAGAAAAATCGATTAAATCCATTTTTTGCTCAGTCCTACCTCTGAGCTAAGTGTGTGTGTGTGTGTGTGTGTGTGTGTGTGTGTGTGTGTGTGTGTGTGTGTGTGTGTGTGTGTGTGTGTGTGTGTGTGTGTGTGTGTGTGTGTGTGTGTGTGTGTGTGTATGTGTGTGTGTGTGTGTCTGTGTGTGTGTGTGTGTGTGTGTGTGTGTGTGTGTGTGTGTGTGTCCAGGGTTCGGTGGAGTACGTCAGTCTGAACAGTGAAGCTCCTGAGACGGGTCAGTACCACCCGGAGGTCAACGCCACCCCCGACCTGCCCCAGCCGGTGGATTAGTTCATCACCGGACCAGTCAGCTCGTTCTCAGCCTTCATGTTCTCAGCCTTCATGTTCTCAGCCTTCATGTTCTCAGCCTTCATGTTCTCAGTCGACAAGCTGTAAATATCTTTCACCTTAATAAAAACATGTTTCTCCTGGTTGGCCTGATTATTTGAAGCCGAGACAATCTCACACAGAGACAGAGACAGAGACATGCAGTCTCCCTGCAGTCTCCTAGTCTTTACTTCAGAATGTCTTGCTGGACCTGCTCGTTGTCCTTTACCCTGATGTCCAGCATGTCACATTGTTCTGCAGCTCCTCCTGCATCTCCTGTGAAGACAGACCTGAACATCATCCAGACGGTGGCGGAGTGTCCCAAACCCACAAACCGCCAGACGCTGCAGCGGTTCCTTGGATTGGTTGACTTCAAGAGACGGTTTATCAGCTGCTACAGCAAGGTAGCGACTCCAGTCACACGGCTAACCTCGACTTCCTGTCCCCCAGTGGACTCCAGCAGCAGACCCTGAAACAGTTCGCTCTGGTTCCTGGTGGAGGGGACTTGGATTCGGACTCGGACTCGGTGCTGTACCGTCTCAATAGACTGAAGACTCTGTTACACCTTCTGTTCTGAGTGTTTCACCCCCGTCGGTCGCCACGACAACATGTGAACCGGGACTTTCTGGCAGAGCTGTTGGTTTTGAGGAGCAGAGACTCTGGCGGCAGGAAGCTTCTTAACCCTTTATTGTCTGGACCGACCATCAGAGTCTGACAGACCTCCGCTCAGTCCAACGCCTTGATACCCGTCAGGCACGCTGGGCACCAAGCTGATACCCCATCGCAACAGACCACCACCAAGACAGTGGGACTGGAGAGCATCCTCCAAGACCCAGCACTCCAACCCTGACTCTCATGAGACTCAGGAATTCCACCCTGACCCCCTTGAGACCCAGTACTCCAACCCTGACCCTCATGAGACTCAGGAATTCCACCCTGACCCTCTTGAGACCCAGTACTCCAACCCTGACCCTCATGAGACCCAGGAATTCCACCCTGACCCTCATGAGACCCAGCACTCCAACCCTGACCCTCATGAGACCCAGGAATTCAATCCTGACCCTCATGAGACCCAGGAATTCCACCCTGACCCTCATGAGACCCAGCACTCCAACCCTGACCCTCATGAGACCCAGGAATTCCACCCTGACCCTCATGAGACCCAGCACTCCAACCCTGACCCTCATGAGACCCAGTACTCCAACCCTGACCCAGTTAAAGGTTCTTTTAAAGGACATTTTTATCCTGGACGGATCACATCTTGGGTTCTTCACTCTTCAAGGCTGCTCTTTCACCCTGGTTATCATCGGTCTCTCCCAAGGTCTCAAGACAGTCCTCTCTGTCTCTGTCTCTGCCTCTGCCTCTGCCTCTGCCTCTGCCTCTGTCTCTGTCTCTGTCTCTGTCTCTGTCTCTGTCTCTGTCTCTCTGTCTCTCTGTCTCTGTCTCTGCCTCTGCCTCTGTCTCTGTCTCTGTCTCTCGGTCTCTCGGTCTCTGTCTCTGTCTCTGTCTCTGTCTCTCTGCCTCTGCCGGTTTGAAAGAAGCACTGTGAGAATTACTCTGCTGTTTAATTGAGTATTTTATGAACTTCAGTACTTTTGCCTGTGACGCCTGAACTACTTCAGTCATGTAACAGTTTATATTTGATTACAAGTTTAGTTTGTTCCTGACTTGGACTTTTAAACACCTTGTTCCCGCCACTAGATGGAGACCTTGAACCAGTGTGGCACCGGCAGGTTTCTTTTGTCCCCCCGCTGGTTCTCGTCCCTCTGCTCTCAGCTCTCAGCGCCATCTAGTGGACAAACACCTTAGTTCTCTTCTGTCTCGTCAAACCTCAACGGCAATAATAAAGCAACTAACTTTTCACGTCCTTTTTTATTTTCACACATAAGTGAGGTCACACACACGGTATATCAGGTTTTGTCTACAGAGTATCACTACAAGGACACACAACCTTTCTAAATACTTTTCAGTGAAACGGGAAGAAAAATACAAGAGTGAAAATACAGCTATACGAGTACATAAATACTTCATTGAAGTGAAGTTAAAAAAAATTAAAATTTAAATGTGCTGAAGCACATTTAATTCAATCAACTTTGATCATTGTTCAAAGTCAAAAACTGAATTATTTGTAGATTTAAAAAAAAAAAAAGGTCAATATTTCATTAAAAAAAATATATATATATCAAAACAGGAAGGTTCCACCATGAGGAGGTTCCAGGTTTCGGTTCCTCATCACTTCGAATTATAACAACCAAACAGTTTGACAGGAAAGATTAGAAATTCTTTCATGAACAAAATCCACAAACTGATCCAACATGATGATTCCTACAAATGTGGTTCCTTTAAAATGAATAATCAGGTTTTCTATCATACGTGATTCATTTCCAGGAAGGAACCTAATGAAGAAATGATTTTCCAAATACAAACATCCTCACTTTCTGTCCCCGTTTTATAACACAGAAGCTGACACGTTCTTTAGGATCCTTGAAGGACCTCGGAGAACTTTAAGTACAAACTCTTCTGCAAAACAAACGATGTGGAAGAAGGTTACACACTGAGATTCCACACGTTATTAAATACTTTCCCATCCGACTGAAGATACCAGCTCATCGTGAACTCGTGAAAAGCTGCAGACAAAACATTGTGTTTTGATTTTTCTCTTTTGCTTTGTCTCAGTTGTCGAATTACTTTTCATAAGACAATTACTTTCAAATCAATCCCAGGTGGTAGATCTATTTATCCAGTGTAGAGATTTCACATTGATCCACGAACATTTGTTCTTGTTCAAATTGATTCTGTGCAATTAGAAGATAAAGTATCTTCTACTGTTCTAAACTATTTTAATCTGAGTTTGTGATCATTCAAAGCAGATTTTTACTGTGTTTTCATTTTAGTAATCACATGTGAAGTGATACACACAGATATCATATTCTACAGAACCAGAGGAGGAGGAGGAGAAACCTGCAGGACCAGACGCAGAGGAGGAGAAACCTGCAGAACCAGACTCAGAGGAGGAGAAACCTGCAGAACCAGACTCAGAGGAGGAGGCTGTTCTGGTTGGAGGTTAAAGGACAGCGACAGAGATCAACAATCAACAAACAGGTACATCTCTAATCCATACAGATTTCTGAACTGTGAGGGTTTATTGGTGATTAAACGGACAGTTATGAAGCAGGAATGACACTAAAGTGACTTTAAAATGTTTGTTATTATTATCCGTGATTACATTCTTCAGGGATTTTCTTGATAAATCTACTGTACTGCCTTGTGAAGGTCTCTGCTACACAACAAACTCAAACTCCCATTTACTGTCTGACAGATTTTATTCTCTCATGTATCCAGTGGGATTTTAGAATAAAGCTGTTGATGGGAGATCACTTCAGGCAAAATAAAACCTGCTAATGAATATTTTAGTCTGTGAGAGACTTGGTCAAATAACAGGATTTACTCTTCATTCATAATGAATATATTGAAGTAGAAAGTAGCTCTGAGTATTATTTAAGCATTGAGAGGTCGAACCAAGTATCCTCCTTGTACTAAATCACAGTAAGGTCAATGGAGAATCTCTTCTTTTCAAAACATGAACATCTGTCACATCCAACACGATTTGAATGAATCATCTCATGTGTAGCTGCAGTGTGTTGTTGAAACCCGAGGAACAGACATGCTGAAAGCTCTTTTTTTTACATTACATACGATATCGTCCTCTCACATGATGCAGATCGTGAACGAGGCTCTCCGGCTCCACTAACTTCCTCCATGACATCAGGCAGCACCTTTCATTATAAACTCGCGTCATATCCAGAGTTCCCTCTAATTGAAGGCCCTCCCCTCGTAACCTCAAGGCCTCCGCCGGGCCGCTGCAGCCAGTGTCGTCAAGGTAACGGCACTCTGACTTTTCCTTTTCAATAAATGTAGTAAAGATGAGTAATCATCTCCCTCCCTCATTTTGTCTCCCTGTCGGTGCTGAACATCCTCATTAAATCCCCATTAGGCTGAAACGCAGTGTCCATCCAAACATCCTCCTGTTTCATCTCGTGTTCCTGCTCTACATCCTCTGGAATATGACTGAATGACAGCCACTCACATGAATAACCACTATGGTGTTAGTTATTAAAACAATTAGTTGAATGAGACCAAAATTGTGATGTGAGGCTGATATAACCGACAAAAGCAGCAGGTTTTACAACTTGTTGAATTTTATTTAATCTTGCAGTACAAGTTTGTGCCACAAGGTGGTGTGTTGAGTCCTTTCAAGAAGCAACAGGAGGAATAGTGAAGACAACAAGCTGTAGTCTTCTACACAGTGACGTGGTCTGCATGAGCAGAATCTTACAGATGTTTATCAAACTACCGAGGAATCATGGCGACGTTGTTGATCAGTATTGTTCATATGTGACCAGCGAAAGGTACAACAGAGTAAAGTACAAATATAAGGAAACTGTAATGAAATAATGAAAAGAGTTGGTAAACTGTAAAGAAGCCTATTTGTATTATTTGTGACAGAACCAGCAGACTCTCCCGCCACCAGTGACCTTGTGTTCATATTAAATTGTAAATGGATTTCCCTTGGCGCTTGACAACTGCTTGAGCAGTCCCAATGCGCTTCACATCACCCATTTTCACACATTAACACACCAATCAGAGCAATTTATGTTTCAGTGTCTTGCTCAAGGACACTTTGACATGAGGACAGGCAGAGATGAGAATCAAACCTGCAACCTTCCGATTTGGAGCCGACTGCTCTACATGAGATCCAGAGGTCAATAACTGGAAACTGTTATGAAACTTTATACCGTAATATGGTGAAATGAAAAAGCTTGTTTGGTATTTGTAATAACAAACCCACTGAGGATTAAATGTGTGTTTTTTCTGTCAAATTCTTGTTTGGTCGTGTTTTTCAATCTGGTTGAAGCTGCTGACCTCTCTGATGAGACGGTTAACGGGATGTGACCGAACTGGTGTGCACGCTGTCAAACTGCTTCAGCCGGTACTTTCTTCACAGAGACACTAGAAACCAGCAGAAACTCTCAATACCCCTGATTTATCTACGACATAGACGAGGAGGATCGCAGCTTCTGTGTCCTCGCAGGAAAGGCAATAGAAAGTGAGCATGTCCGGTCCAGTATAGAGTTACAGTGTCTCCAGGCTGGGTGGTGCACTTTGAGACTCGTTTGAATGACAAAGGCCCCTTTGTAAAACTTATGCAGGAATTACTGGACGGGTGAGCTGACGGACGGACGAAGGGAAGACAGAAAGACAAGGGTAGGTAGACAATTGACCAAGTTAAGTAACCATATTTCTTCCTCCTGTTTGATGAGTTAATGACAATCACAGAAGACCTGAGATGACACAGTGAAAGATCTGCTGCTTACACAAGTCTTTTAAAAAGGTCTGTTTGAAATGATAAAAAAAAAATAACAATTATACCTTTAGATTCATATATATTGACTTAAACACTCTCTCTCACTCTTTCATGTCAAACGCTCAACATTCTTTGCCCCTTTGCCTTTAAACAGCAGCGTGTACTGCTGGTGAGTTCACCAGGTCACCAGATTCATGCCGTCATTTTCCAAATCTGACAACTTATTTCAAAATACAAGTAGCTATGATGAATAATAAATGAAATGTCTCGTGATTTTACAACAATTCATCCATCCATCAATCCATCCGTCCAGCTCTCCACCCATTCATCCATCATCCATCCACCCCCACCCCCCTCTATTCCTTCCCCCTCCATCAAATCAGGTGTGGATTTGTTCCGATAACCGTGTCATAGAGCCTCCATCCATCCATCCATCTCATCAGTCCACCATCAGGTCCTGGTTTGATCCTGGACTCTCCTTCCAGCTGAACTTGTCTGGTAAACCTCTGATGGGAGGAGACCAGGAGGTGTCCTGATCAGATGAAGCTCCTCATCTGGCTCCTCTCAGGATGGATGAGGAGCGTCTCCACTGACTCAAAGGTCAAAGGTCTTCACTTATGGTATTGACGTTGATCAATTAATGGTTTTTCCCCACAACCCTGTTGTCAGATCACGTCCTGATAGCATTTGAATTTGCATTAACTGGCTTTATAGCCCCTGAAAATAAATTGAAATATAAGAGATATTTATCAGACAATGCTGTAGCCAAATTCAGGGAAGTACTCCCATGAACATTGACTTCCATTCCATCCGTGGATCCAGTAGAACACAGCTGTCACAACATTAACCACAGTCAGGTTGACTTGGTGTAGATGGAACAGCAGCCTTACGTCGCTCCACACTTCATTCCATTGCCCCCTTGAGATAAAAGCAACAACTCTATCTTACCATGGAGAACAGCTCCATGGTATGATGATCATTTGTGAACATTAAAGAAATCAGCACAAAAATTGGAGAAGAAATTGCACTTCGCTAAGCTAGTAAGTATTTTTGAACAAGTCTGGAGAGTCTGTTGATCTATTAAAAACCCCTTCACAAAACCCGAACTGCCTATTCCTCCTTAATAGAAGAAAACAAGAACAATGCTAGATTTCTCTTCAGTACTATAGCCAGGCTGACAAAAAGTCACAGCTCTGTCGAACCTCATGTCCCCCTAACATTGAGCAGTAATGACTTTGTAAACTTAACGACAAAATTCTAACTATTAGGGATCAAATTAAAGACTCACTGCCCAAAGCTCTCGCAGACCGATCAACCACAACTTCAGATTTGTAAGTGGAGCCTGATTTCCAGTTATCCAGCTTCCACCCTATAGAGCTCTTTTAGTTCTCTTCAATCGTGGCTTCATCTAAACCAACAACTTGCCTGCTAGATCCAATCCCGGCTAAACTATTGAAAGACATTTTCCCCTTGATTAGTAATAACAAGATATGTACCACAAGCCTTTAAGGTTGCTGTTGTTAAACTTCTTCTTAAAGAGCCCACCATTGACCCAGGTGTTTTAGTAAGTTACAGGCGAACATCCAACTTTCCCTTTATTTCAAAAATCCTAGAAAAAGTGGTTTCAAGTCACGATGTGACCATTTAAGCAAAAATGTCCTATTGGAGTCTTTCCAGTCAGGTTTTAGAGCTCATCATAGCACAGAGACAAGTTACTAATGATCTTCGCATGGCCTCAGACAAAGGCTCTCTCCTTCTTTCTACCTCTACCTCTCTCTTCCTCTACCTCTCAGCCTCTCTCTAACTCTACCCCTCTCTCGACCGCTCTCTCTCCATCCCTGTCCTCTCTTCTTCTTCTACCCCTTGCCCCTTCCTGAACCAGGGTCTGTCTCCCTGTCCCCTTGCCTGGGCCGGGGTCTAAATCTACCCCAATCTGTCTGTCTGTCCTGTCCTTTTCTCTCCTCTAGCCTCTCACCCCAACCACCCGGGGGAAAAGCCGCCACCTCTGAGTCTGGTTTCTGAAAGGTTTCTTGCTGTTGGACAGAGTTTTACCTTTCCACGGTCGTTCATGTGGATTTGTTGGGTTTTTCTCTATTCAAAGCACATAGAAATGACTGTGTTGTATTTGGTGCTATATAAATAAAGTTGAATTATATTGAATTGAATGACCCAAGGTGAAGGTGTAGATGGAGCGGTAAACATCCCAGCTCATCTTCACCACATCAGTCCAGTGCTTCATTACAGCTGATCCCTCCTTCCATTACTCAAATATAAAGCCTGGAGAAGTTAACCTGCTCCACCTGGGGGGGTGCTGCCCTCTTTCTGAAGAAAACATGCCTTCGTTTAACTGGAGGGAAACTTAGAGGTGCTGATCTGCTTCCAACTGCTTCACGCTTCTCCCTGAAGGCCTCATGCAGCCTCAGCTGCAGCTCCACTATCTGTTCATAAAAATTTAAAACAAAACACAAGACTAACCACGACCTTGGTGGCGTCCATCGCCGGCCTTGAACCAGTACTATTTAATGCAGACGCAGCCTTCACACAAATACAGAGAACAGATATCCTGAAGTTAGAAAACTCCAGACGGCCACAAAACACTGGTGCTCAAGATAGTCGCCAATACTCTGAACAGTGGGGGAACTGGCTGGCTTTCTGGCCACACACATACACACACACACACACACACACACACACACACACACACACACACACACACACACACACACAGAGGCAGTTTCCGCAAAGTGTTCTACATGCTCATCTGACCCGCCCCCTTCTCCACTGTCAGCCAATCACAGGCCAACTCACTCTAATGGCGCATTCAAGTGACACAAAAGAATTGGAACTAACAAACATAATCAATAAACCTTGTCATTGCAACAATAACACAACTGCAGTAATTTTCCTGAGTAAAAAGATATATTGGCAGGAACCCCCCCCTTTTCAATCAATCAATCAATCAATCAATCAAAGACTTAATTTGTCACCGGGGAGCAGTTAAATGGTAGCATGTAATCTCTGAAGTAACCTGGACATGCAGTAAACTCTGAAGTAACTTGGACTCAGAGTCCTGAATCAGGCAGTGGGCGGCGGCCTGCAGATCCTCTGAAGCATGTGGAGGCTTCTGATTGGCTCCTTCTAGCTTGTTCATATTGACTCCAAGTTTACCTGAGAAAAAGAACGAATTGAAACACTTTAATCATTTCCTCTAACTCTTCCTCCCTCTCCCTCTCCCTCTCCCTCTCCCTCTCCCTCTCCCTCTTTTCTGTGTGTGTGTGTGTTTGTGTGAAATACATTTTTTACAAAATTCAGTATTTAAAATTATTTCTAGATGGGCTGTTCCCCAGTCCTGGACCTAGTGTGGTCCCCAGTCCTGGACCTGGACTGCTGGCCGGTCCTGGGTGTATCCTGTGTATCCTGCCTCCACCCACAGTAAAGACCCTGAATGAAAAACATGTAGACGATGTTTTGATTGATGATGAGGTGCAAAGTTTGAAGGAGCCACATCTGTCTGTTGGTCTGTTTCAGTAAAGAGCTTCAGGAGATTCATATCGTCTGTTCTGTTGTATAACAAGTGAGAAGAAACTCAGCTGCTCTTCTGGCTGCTCTAGTCCAACCTGCCCTGCGATACATCACAGGACCTGCTGAGCAGCTTGTTCGGCTCCTCATTACGCTAATTACATGATGCAACACACGCCTGCAGAGGAGCACTGAAATACTGCAGATTCATTATCAAACTCTACGATCAGGCGAGTCACTTTCTTTCGTAACAACACATGAACCATGAGACTGTATCACCAAACTTCCTCATGTCTTCACCGACCCGATCAGAACGAGTGGTGACATGACTGTAGGTACAGCAGGACCCGGGACTCGAACCCGGGTCCCTCACAGCGAGCTGTCAGGACTTAAGGCCCCTGCATCCTCCCTTTTGAACCCATAAGAACAAGAAGAAAATTCGGCAGTGACGTCAGCCAGCAGCAGAAAAAAAAAGCTTTTTCGGCAGGACTGTTCATACTCCGATAAGAAGCTGCCGAACTCGCAGGCCACGCCCCCTCACAGCAGGCCACGCCCCCTCACAGCAGGCACAAGTCTGTGAAGCGGCGTTTAAACTTTTCAACTGCACAGTTTATTTCTCTCCTCCAGTGCTTTCAGAAATACATTTCTCTGAACTGTTTCAGTTATAAAAAAGTTTTTGTCCGAGCGCGATGTTAGTCCAGTTATAACTCCAGAAGCTGACAGCTGTTCGTGATGCGTTCAGGTGCATCACGTCAGCCTACACTCCGACATTTTAACGAGCTGCGGCGCTGGTACAGGAGCGCTGTTACAAGCTAAATATGATTAAAATATTATCGATAGTCATGAGCGAACTAGAACACGCATGAGCAGCACACGGCAGTGCAGAAGTTTCGGCAGTGCGGCTCCTACATAGTTCAGCCAGGGCGGTTGGCACAGCAGAAACTAATTTGTTCGGCCAGAAGGAGCTGGAAGAAGGAAATGACGTCATTTTGTTCGACAGGACCCCGCACTGCCGAACTTTCGTCTTGTTCTTATGGAGGATGAAGAGGCCTTTATGGAGTATGAAGAGGCCTTTATGGAGTATGAAGAGGCCTTTATGGAGTATGAAGAGGCCTTGAACCAGCGACTTAATTCAATTTGCAGAAGCCACATTATATCGACAGACAGTTGGATTTATTGATGAACGGCTGCAGGATGTTGCAGTTTGCATGTTCTCCCTGTGCGTCTGAACTCTGAACTCACACTATTCATCTTCAGACGTTATGAAATAAAGCCGGTTGTTGAGTACAGTACAGTTAGTTTGATCAGTTTAATGAGACGAGCTACGGAAAAAGATCAAAAGTCATCCAACAACAGTTCATATTCAAACTATACAAACATTGAGCTGAACAGATGAAAGTTACTCTAATACTTTCTAATTTCTACCGTAAATCTCGCTAATATTTTTTTTTTTTAAATTAGTTCATGTCACCTTTTCAAAGCAGGAGTGATTCCCAGAGAGTAAATATCAGTTTTCAACAAGTTGTTCTAGTTTAATCACATTCTGGTTGTTTTGTTTGAGCTCCGCTGTTCCAAGGGTTGTGAATGAAAAGTGTGTCACAAGTGATTTGTAGATGTGATTGGTGTAGAGTGAGATACAGCCGTTCACACACACACACACACACACACACACACACACACACACACACACACACACACACACACACACACACACACACACACACACACACACACACACACACACACACACACACACCTCCTCATTGTAACATCAGTCACACCTTCAGGAGTGACAGTCAACTGAAACCACAATCGTTTTAAAACTGTAAACGGATTTATTTATTACTATTTAAGATAAGAAGTTATTTCTTTTATAAGTTTCGATTATTTGTCTTTGCAGTGTTGATTTACTTAATATTATTCTCTTTCATATCAGTGTTTTAAATTCAGTTTTATCTGATGTTCCCGTCTCTTTTTTCCTTTCGATATTTCTTGAATTAGTTTTGCTATTTTACTTTTTTTATGAAATACACAAAAGTACAGTTCTGTCTTCTTGAAGGTCGTTTTAGTTTCTTAATGTCAGTTCAAGCTGCACTATATGTTGTGTCCTCAAGTCAGATCAGTTAAGATCACTGAGCAGCTAATTGTATTTATTTGCATTTAAAGTCACAGTGTAGGTTTCATACTACAATTCAATCACTCAGGACAAGATGAAGAAGAGTTAAATTAGCTGTATATTAGTGTGATTCATGAGTTGGTCTGGTTCTCCCTGTAACGTCAGAACAGGTCCTTGAAACACAGGTGTCACGTCAGTTTGGGCTTCGTGTCCCGAGGCCGTCCTGGGAGTTGCCTGGAAACGCGGCATTTAAAGTCACTTTACTGAATCACTGCACATTGTACACGTGTACCTAATGAATTGGCCAGTTAGGGTTCATCTATTCATCCAAATACTGAGATACTGAATGCCTCGTCCTCGGACTTGAAGGATATTTCAATACTCATTTACAGTTTTTCCCTTTTTGAAATTAATCTAAATTTAATTTGTGTAGAGAGAGTATTTTTTAAAGTGTAAAACAGAACAAAAATGTCAATATCTTATTGTTTACAGCTAAAATATGCTCTTGAAGCAATACATTACTGAGCACTACTTCACTTTATCATCCTATGTTTATGTCAAAGACCCTAAATATGACTTTAACTAATGAGAAATGAACACACTGTCCCTTCAGTGGGTTTCAAGAGTAAACTTTGATATTTATACGTTAGACGCTTCGTCACTGCCCTGAATGATGGGAGAGGAATTATTGTTTGGACTGACTGGTCAGTGATGAAGAGCCTCCTCTTCTCTTCTCTGAGTCACAGCAGAAGGATCAACTGAGAGTCTTTTCTTAGTTAAACTGCTCTATATTTACACCGCTGCCTGTCACCGCCATGCTTTCAGATACTCTCCTTTCTTCACTTTCAATGCATTTATGTTTTGAGCATGTCGATATCTAATTATATATAAAGAAAAAATGTTTTACTGACTTAACACACTTGGAAAAGTAAGTCTGTATGAGTTTGTGCTGCAACTTTGTGGAATCACTGAGTGAAACAATCAAACAGCACAAATCATAAGGGTTTTCAAAGGTTACATAAAGATGAAATTATCACAAGTTATAAAAACAAATTGAATGTAAAGCACAGTAAGGGTGATATTAAAATATATATATAATATGATATGATATATAAGGGTGTTTTAGTTTTCGAAGTGAAATATTTTATTAATCTGGACAGAATAGGAGATAAGCAAGTTGTTTCTCCCTACTCCTTTTTAGACAGCAAATACACATGATTATTATTGATTAATTATATTATTATTGATATTATTATTATTAGTAGTAGTAGTATCGTGGTTGTTATGATTAATAATATTTTCTTGTATTTTTACTACCATTTGGTTTTTTTGTCTTTATTTAGTAAAATTGTTCGAAATAAAGATACAGCAACCAACCAATCTACTCGTGTGTGTGTGTGTGTGTGTGTGTGTGTGTGTGTGTGTGTGTGTGTGTGTGTGTGTGTGTGTGTGTGTGTGTGTGTGTGTGTGTGTGTGTGTGTCTTTCGTGTCTTTCTTTCACTTCCAGGTGCAGCTCGCGCTCTGGTCCACTCACATTTCAACACGAACGGCTTCGGGCTCCATAAAAGCGCATGCGCAGTGCAGCCGACCCTCCGGTTCCTTCCTTCTTGCGCGCGGTGCCACGTTAGTAGCGGCAGACACAAACTAGCAGCCCCGCTACCATTCCCGACATCATCAGACCGGGCTCCGACACCTCCACCGTTCCCCCCGGACCGACACCGAACCGTGCCCCGCCGCCGACCCTCCTCTTCTCTCGCCTGGAAAAAGCTCACCGCCGTCGCTATGCTCAGGCTCCTGCTCGTATGCGCGCTGGCCGCGGCCAGCTGGGCTGACATCCCCGAGGAGGAAGACGTGTTGGTGCTGAAGAAGAGTAACTTCGAGGAGGCGCTGAAGGCTCACCCCGACATCCTGGTGGAGTTCTGTGAGTATCCGCGGCGTCCGTCCCGGGCACCGGGAGCCCTGCGCCGGCAAACCCGCTCACAGAGAGCCCTCCTCGGTCACAGGGAGAGCCAGAGAGCCCCCGGTCCGGGGCCTCTCTGGCTCTCCCTGTGACCGTAGAGGGCTGCTGGTGATCCCGCATACTGGGCACTCTATAGCCCCCGCCCCCCCCCCTTAGCGCCCCCTCGGTCTCCTCTCCGCTGTCCCCGGCCTAACTCTCCCCGGTCCCCGCTGCTAGGCTAAGCTAACCCGCTAAAGTTTGGAAGTTGCTGTTAGCCGCGAGCCGTTAGCTCGGTTCTGCTCCTCGGGCGGACTTTTTCTGCCCCAGAGACACAAAACGTCCAACTCCCGATCTGTTTTCTCTCTTTCTAGTTAAATATATACAGCAGCTAGCTATAGCATCCAATGAATTTGGCTCTCAGCAACTTGTTTGATCCTGGAAATCTTCAACGTTAATTTAAAAAAAAAAAAAAAAAAAAAAAAAACTTCCAGGAAATCCAGGACAAGTCTCACAACGTGTTTCAGTCAAGTGCCTGGCTTCGTTCATGTGTTTTCAGAGGTTTCATAATGGGCAGGGTTAGTTTCTATGGCCTGCAGTGGTTTCAGGTGTAACTTTCGCCTCTGACTCACTACAATCTTTTCACTTTCCTCCACCGGAGGGTCAAAGTTTGGAGTCTTGACTTGTTTGCAGACTCATCCTGCTTCATTGTCCAGCAGCTCTGTGACTGGGCTGAGGTTCATTTATTTATTTATATATATATATATATATATATATATATATATATATATATGTGTGTGTGTGTGATTTGGGGGACTTGCTTGGACTAGAGGGTCGCTCTTTCCAGAGGGAATGTGTGTGTGTTGCTGCTGTTGGGTTGACGTGTGTGTGTGTTGGGTTGACGTGTGTGTGTGTGTGTTGGGTTGACGTGTACTTCACTGGAGCTGCTCTGCATGTTGACCTGCAGGATCAGGAAGTTTGATGCTTCGGTCTTATTTAAGGTGATGCAACTCGGGGCAGGTCTGTCTCTCTGATGTGTCATTACTGAATACGTGTCTGGACCTTTTGATTGATTTTTATAATTTCAAACTGTTATCTTACAAACCAAACGTGTTTCAACCGCATCAGAAACTGAGTAAACAAAAATTATTACAACAAAAAAGCAAACGGCGGTTCCATTAATAAATTCTTATCTGGATTTCAGACATTGGGAGGAGACGTTCCTCAGTATTTGTATTTGGTGTCACTGAGAAGCTCGTAGTACAAATGAGTTAAAGGCACATTGCTCAGTTTTTAAGCTTTCAGCATCTTATAAAGTCTGAGCATCTTTGTTAAATCTGCTTTAATGCATCAATATTTTTCATATTGTTGCTTCATGAATGCAGTTTGACTGTAATCACCTCAGCAGCGCTACTCTTACTGCTTTTATAACCTTAAACACTGCGTTCGCCACAGTTTTTGTGGAAGATCTTTATTTTCTGATAAATGAAAGTCTGATTTAGTCTTTAAGATGCGGCTGATAAACATTCTGACATCACTACTTGTCCATCATGCAGCCTGACGTATGCTCTTTATGATTGATTCCCCAGCAGTCATTCAAACTGCTTTAAGTTAAATATTAGAATATAAAGATGAACAAACGTGTCGGTTCCACGTCGGGAAAATTATTAGACGTTTTATCAAAATGAAATCGGGCTTTTTGTAAATTTTCTCAAATTAAAACTGCTTTTGTATTGTAGTTTTTGACCCACGGAGTAAAGTAAATCTTTTAGAGCTTCTCTTCCAGCATTAATTAAATTCCACTGAAGTTTGATTAAATCCTCAGTTTTACTTTTTTTTTTTTTTTTTTTTTTCCATCATTAAGTTTCCATCGTCGGTTCTGTTCGATCTGCTCCATGTCCGGACTCTGATTTGTGTGTGTGTGTTTCATCCAGACGCCCCGTGGTGCGGCCACTGCAAAGCTCTGGCTCCAGAGTTCGCCAAGGCGGCTGGCATGCTGAAGGCCGACGGCTCCGCGATCCGTCTGGGTAAAGTGGACGCCACCGAGGAGACCGAGCTGGCCCAGGAGTTCGGCGTGCGAGGATACCCCACCATCAAGTTCTTCAAGGGCGGAGACAAGGACTCCCCCAAAGAGTACTCCGGTGAGTGAGCAAGTGTCTTCTCGTGTGCCGGGTCGGCCCGTTGCTGAAACCCGGAGCAGAAGCTGCAAACGCCGACACGACCCACTGCGGCGGCGTTTCCTCACGTTTCAGCTCGGTTCACTTGTTTATGCACCAGCAGACTTTAAGGAATATTAGTTTATAGCAGTTTTAACGTCGCACCGTTTTTTAAACTTTCCAGTTCCTGTTTTCTAAATTCATTTTTCTGAATGTAGAGTTAGTTGTTCGTTTTTTTTTTTTCTTCTTTTAATAATGTACCTGTTTGATCTAAAACGTGTTATTTAAAGGTCAGTACCAGTCTGTTTCTACTCGAGTCCTCTGGACTGACTGTGACCCTGAAGAATCAAACTTTTAGATGCCTTTTTTTTTTTTTTTTTTTTTTTTCCTGCATCACTAAAAATATCTCCTGAATATCCATTTGTCCTTTAAAAAAAATCTGGAATATTCTCAAGTAAAGGTCTGTGTTATGTCTTATAAGCTTGTAAAAAGAAAAAGGCTTAGATTTGTAATAAATTAACGTCCATGTTAGCTTCAGGATAAATTTTCCATCGTTTTCTCCTTTAGAGATCCGTCAACCGTGTTGGAAGTTCAGTTTCTACATGAACCAGTTCAAAGTTCAGTTCACAAATTTTAAAATTAAAAATGAACTAGTTCATAGTTTTATTTTTTTTCAATATGTTGCTGCGAGCTGTTACCCTCAGAATACTGGCATTTCTCCATTGTTGCCCCCCATTCAGTCCTCACTAGTAGCAGCTGCAGCCCCCCCACCCCGACAGGATATTCTCATAACCAGGAGGAACAACCTGCTGCTTCATTGGTCTTTAGGAATGAGGAATTAAAACAAAAATGAACAGTAGTCCTCAAGGTGCAAAGGGAAATATGCCAGGCAGGTTCTACAAACAAATTACAACTTAAAATAGTAAAAACCCTCAAGGAATGATTTAGTTACTCGCACTTGAAAGGCGAGCCGGGTTCAATGTGGTTCAATGTGACGTCTCAGGTTTGATGTTGACGTTGTTGAGTTGCTTCTTGAAACCCGGCGGGCAAAGTTTATACAAAATAGTAAGATTAAGTACTGTGATTTCCAGACTATTGAGCGCACCGGGATATAAGCTGCACCCGCCAAATTTAAAAAGGAAATGAAATGTCGGGGTTACGTGATGCACCTGAACGCATCACCATGCATCAGCAGCATGAAGCTCGTTAACCCTTAAAAAGCCGAGTCGTCGGCCGCAGAGTTCAAAGCTTGTAAATAAGTAGCAGCTTATCGTACGGTAACCATACGAAGCTGAGGTATTAATGGTGGAGGCAGAGTCTGAGGTAGAGCTGCTGTCTTCCATTTTTTGCCGCGATGCGTCGCATTTTGATGACTCATGCGGAGGTGCGACTCTGGTGGCTGCTGTTGCCAGATTGGCTGTTTTCCCCCTCCGACATGATAAGACCCGTTTACGATGAGCTTCAGCCGGGTTTTCCACTGGGAGGCTGAGAGAGCGCCGTTCATCAGGCAGAAATACAGAACATTCAGTTCACGTTCGCCTAAAATATAAACTCGTTCATGTACGAATGTTCACTGAACTTGTTCAGGCACAACACTGCCCGTCAATGGGTGGTTAGACGAGCTTTCTTTCTTTACTCTCAGGATAGTGATTATCTGATTTCATGTAAACATCTAAAAACAAAATGAGGTGGGCTTAATATTGGAAGGAATGAGAAGGAATATTTATATTTATGAAGCATTAAATGAGTTTCAGCATTATAATGCAAAGCAAACAATCTGGATAAATTTAAAATGGAGATTATATTGGAATAATTACCGCTGCTGTTATGCAGCAGAAGCTTGTAGGTTAAAGTTGTTCCATTTTATTTTAGAATTAAAAAAAACAACAAAAAAACAACCTTTCTGCTTTGGATCAAAAGTTTTTGGAAAATAAAGTTTTGTTCCATAAATATCCACTGTTTCATAGAGTCTGGGCTCCAACTGCAAATCTTCATGTTATTGTAATGAAATGGAAAGTTATTCACTTTTTGAGCCAATTTATTCAATAGAACTTCATTAAAAGACCTGGTGACTTAATCATACGAGTCCGGTAAGAAGCTCTGCTCTGACGGCTCTACTTTAATCTGATTTGTTCGCTGTGAAATAATTAGTAATTTTACAATTAATTATACTGACAAAAATCTAGATGAATATTTGATCCCTACAATAAGTGACTTAAAATCCAACCACCGCTAAAAGATGCTTTAAGAAAATCAGATTGACGAAGCCAGAAATATATTTTATTTTAGTAAAATCCAAGAACTCGATCCTTCTTTACAGAACTGCTTTTGGTTTTCTTCTCGGCCGACTCGCAGTCGCTGCTTTAACGTCAGCAGGGTCACTTTCATTACATTTATTTCTCTGCTGTAGTGTTTTTATTTTTACCAACAAGTCAGACGAATCAGAGTTAACGGTTGCAGCCTCACTGAAGAGCAAAATGAAGCTTTTAGTCCCTAAAATGTGAGAAAACGTGGAGAAATGAACAGATAATGTTCTTCCAAATGCGGCTTGTAACGCAGGGGGAAATGAATTGAATATTAATGTTCAGGAAGCTGCAGTTCAGTACAAAGTGGTTTCCGTTTGTGTACTCGTAAAATCAAAACATGCATGAGGAAGTTTCTCCAACAGATTGAAGTAATGTTTTCCACACTGAAAGGATCAATTCGACGCTTCACAGTTTTGATCACGTTATCTATTAATCGGTTTACATATTAATCCTCATAACGGATTGTGAGTTAAGTCATTTGGCTCAAACTGAACATTTTTCCAGTTTCATAAAACTTCTCGTCCACCTGCAACCGGAAATATTCAACTTTAAAGTGTGGAAGCTTGCGGCAGCGAATGCGGGATAAATCTATCATGAACATTTTTATTACTGAACTAAAATGCTTAAAATATTGACGGCCAGTTTACTAATGAATCTTATGGGAGTTTTACTGTGTATTAAAGTATTTTCTGTCGATCGCCGGGTAACATTTAATTATGCACCACAGAAAACGCAGTGGGAGGAAATCGGCAGTTCTTTTATAAAAGACGCTTTGTTTGATGATTAACTTCATTTTGATGTTCGGAAGAAAAATATTCATGTTCAAGGAGCAAAAATCAAATTTCAGCAGTTAAAAAAAAAACACACAGTTTAAAACATTTAATTAGAATTGGAAGCTTTGTACCAACAGAAGCTCTGTTGTGAGACTGGTTCTTATGTTTTCCATGTGCAGATTATTGATTTAGCAGATTTTTTATTCTGAATTACTTTTTAGATTAACATGACACTATTGGACACATCTCAGGAAATGGTAAATGTCTATTAAAAGGTTGTTGGAACCTTTAAAAATGATTTGTGTGCTTCCTCAAAGGACGAGCTGCAACGCAAACGTGTTCAGGTTGTAAAGAAGCAAACAAACTGACTCTGGCATTACGGCGTGTCCGTGTACCGTTTGTCCTCATGAAAGCGTGTTTTGTAGCTGTGCTGCATCGTGCAGACTTGATGATTATTATTCTTAAACGTGCAGGATCATTCTTCTTGAACCTGGTTAAATAGTCGGCTCCAGTCTGACCTGGGGACATCTTCCAGTCCTGTAACATGATCCACGCAGCAGCATAAACACCGGCTCAGCCAATCGGCGTCCTCCAGCTCAGAGCGAGACAGAGTGGGCGTGACCTCTTGCACACGCTGCTGCTGCCGTGCTGGACCGAGGCGTGCCAGAGTGTGTGCATATCCTCACGTCTGCCGCCTCTGGCTGGGGAGGTGGGGGGGGGGGGGGGGGGGACTGCTTGTCTGGACTCAGACTTGAGTTTAGCTCGGAGACTCCGTCCCCCACGGCTGCGCTGCACAGAGGGACTGTTTGTCTCGACTGCGTCCTGCTCCGGGACTGTGTGCTCTTTCACTGGATGGCAGCGCGTTGCGTCAGCACGTTTTGTCCGGTTAATGTGACGTGAACGGTAAACTGCTTCTTCACAGCCTCACTTTTCATGTGTCGTC
Organism: Lipophrys pholis; assembly: GCF_963383615.2. NCBI lineage: Eukaryota > Metazoa > Chordata > Actinopteri > Blenniiformes > Blenniidae > Lipophrys > Lipophrys pholis. Next base: position 1,283,316 of record NC_137628.1, on the reverse strand, counting down.
CTGGAGGCACGGTGGAGAAGTGGTTCGCACAGCTGCCTCACTAAAGGACCCGGGTCTTTTCTGTGTGTTTGTCCTGTGCTCCATGTGGGAGACGCTTCAACCTGCTGCCACTGAAAGTTCTCCTTCATCTTTTTTTATTTTTTTTTAATTATTCATTTCAGGCATGTGACTTTTATTACATTTTGTGCAGTCACATACATATCCAATATTTCTATACACACAAATCCCAAAAATATATACACTGTTTGATGTTGATAAATAATTTCTATCTTATGAAAATATAGTTGTACAAAAATATATAATCTGTTTAATTAGACTCACACATACACGCCTCATATTTCTGATTAGCACACCTGAAAAGGGGTAGGAAGAAGTAAACTTATCAAATCCTACCCCTTCTCCAATATTTGATAGTTACAGAAAGATAATTATATTAAAAATGGTATTATATGTAGATATAACAATGTTATCTAATATCAAAGACGTGTGTGTGTATATATAACATTTTCTCACACATGCATATTTATCACATATATATATATATATATATATATACACACACACACACACACACACTCGCATGTATAAACACAAGATGTCAAGTTTGCATTCACATACATTCATTCACACGGCGCTCCCCTTCCCAATATGCCTGTAAAGACCCAAAACATAGATAAAATTATATCAGATCATTAGTGACTCTGGATAAATGGAAGATTTTCTCCCAATGTTTAGTCTTTCTGTGTTACAAGTAGATTCGGGGTGCTTTAATTTTTATATATAAAAATAAACCATCACTGACTTTTGCTGTTTGTCAGCTCTGTGTGCGCCCATAAAGTTTTCAACTGTAAAAAGAGTTTTTACTTGTATGAATTCTGTGCAGTTAAATTAAGAGTTTCTCTTGCGTAACATCACATCCAGGGACGTCCCGATCACACTTTTTGGCCCCCGATACGATTTTTCAGAATTGAGTATCGACCGATACTTTCCCGATCTGATACTTGCATTACTATTGTAAATATACTCAGTTGCTCCAAAAATAGACTAAGACGTCTGAAGCTAAAAGCACTATTGGCAGAAGCTTTGTTTAGATATAAATTATTGTAAAACTCACTTATTGAATCAAAATTCTTCTCAGAACGACTAAAGAACTTATTTAAACTTTATTCAGTCATAACAATAAAAAAACCCAGTTACACGCTGCAGTCTTGTTTCTCTTATTTATCTTAACTTAAACAACTTCACCTGGATTTTGTGGCAAATAAAAATGAAACCCAGTGAATCAGTTTGACTAACATCCATTTTCTCCCGCTTATCCGTTTCCTGGTGTCGGTCTGAGCACGGTCATCCAGAGCACGTTGCACCGATTCAGAACCTTTCCTGCAGGTTTGTGAGCCCACAGGAAGATGGCGCCCGGCGTGGAACCTACAACCTTGAGATTACGAGTCTCATGCTCTACCAACTGAGCTAGCCGGGGGCTAGTTTGACTCACATAAAAACTATAAAAAAGTACAACATAAACAGTATTCAGTAAAACCAATCAGAAGAACACAATTCCACTTCAAAGTGTCTTTGACTGGTTGGGGTGAAAATAAGTCCTTAAAAATAAATAAATCTTAAACATAAATACTCTCAGGCTGCAATGTAACTTCTTTGTGTATTAAATTCCAGTTTACCTTAAAGCAGTATGAGAGGTTTGACCTGAATGTCACTAAACATTTACATTTCAATGTGAATTATAAACACTTAATTTCACTTCAAAGTGGTAAAACTTGTTTGGCAAAAGTACTCTGAACATAGTACTCTCAAAAACTTATTCAGAATATCCCCGTCTCCCTTCAAACTAGAGGAACCTTCTGGGTTCTTGTTTTCACCGTATCTCTCCCCTGTGGGGACTGATCCTTTGTTTTAAAGTGGAGAGTTTGCTGCTTTGCTGCGGCTTTTTCTTTAGTTGTTGTTGTAAACTGTGAGTACTCCGACACATGTTTACTTTTTAGATGTCTTATCAAATTAGTTGTGTTAAACGAAGCTCTGGTGCTCCACCTCTCGGGACTGTGGTGAAGCTCTGGTGCTCCACCTCTCGGGACTGTGGCGAAGCAAATGGTACAACTGGCTGCTGGACTAGTTTCGTTGTCAACCTTAAAATACCTCCAGACTGCTGACATTTTATCCTCTCAATGGCTTCAGGATGCTAATGCCGAGGTTGCTATTCGTCAGTTTACGGCAAGTCGCAAATGAGGCTCGCTTTACGGCAGCTGCTGTGAAAAAGTATTTATTTTTTTAAGATCGGCTGGATTTGCCGATTCCCGATCACCAATATTAGCCCGGATCGGATCGGGACATCCCTGATCACATCGTTTACATGCACAAATATTTTCTTTTCCTTTTATTAACGACTATATTTTAGATACTTTACACCAGCAAATTGTTTTGTGTGCACTTTCTATTTTCAGAAAGTCTTTTTTACATGTATTTCAAACAGTAACACAAATGCACTGTTTTGTAGCTGGCAGCCTGGCGTTCCCGGTTGTTGTTGTTGTTGTTTTGTAGCTGGCAGCCTGACGTTCCCGGTTGTTGTTGTTGTTTTGTAGCTGGCAGCCTGACGTTCCCGGTTGTTGTTTTGTAGCTGGCAGCCTGACGTTCCTGGTTGTTGTTGTTGTTTTGTAGCTGGCAGCCTGACGTTCCTGGTTGTTGTTGTTGTTTTGTAGCTGGCAGCCTGACGTTCCTGGTTGTTGTTGTTGTTGTTTTGTAGCTGGCAGCCTGACGTTCCTGGTTGTTGTTGTTGTTGTTTTGTAGCTGGCAGCCTGACGTTCCCGGTTGTTGTTGTTTTGTAGCTGGCAGCCTGACGTTCCTGGTTGTTGTTGTTTTGTAGCTGGCAGCCTGACGTTCCCGGTTGTTGTCTTTGTGTTGCAGCTGGCAGACAGGCAGAGGACATGGTCACCTGGCTGAAGAAGCGCACCGGTCCCGCCGTCATCACCCTGACCGAGGTCTCCGCCGCAGAGTCTCTGATTGCAGACAACGAGGTGGCAGTCATAGGCTTCTTCAAGGTGAGATTCAGATGATCCTTGAGTCTGCAGGACCAGGGTTCTCTAGTTCATGTCTGGTGTGCAGCGTCGCATCTAAACATCCATCAAACTTGACTAATAAAACATCTTGCATGACTGTTAGTAGTCACTCAAAGTGCTTCACAGTAAATTGACATTAACAGTCCAAAGACAAATGAGTTTCTTAACATCTCTAGAGGATGATTGATGCACTTGGATCATCTTTTATCTTTATTTAGACATAAATGTTCTTGACATCACAGGAAGAGCATGAAGGTCGACGTCTTTCGTTATGAACATTCTTTTTGTTTGTGTGCAGGACGCCAACTCTGACGGTGCTAAAGTCTACCAAAAAGCAGCTGAAGCCGTAGACGACATTCCCTTCGCCATGACCTCCAGCGACGCCATATACTCAAAGTTCGAGGTGTCTCAGGACAGCGTCGTCCTCTTCAAGAAGGTGACTCCAAACAAACCTGCAGACACACTACTACTATTACTGTTGCAACAACACGTCATCAGTAAAACTGCCCTGTCTCACGACGGCCTAATCCCAGCTCACGTTCCCTATTAGTGGTTGAACAATCCAACGTTTCAATGGTGGGAAAAGCAACGCCGCTATGAACACTTGGCCGCCACAAGCCAGTTATCGCTCTCTTCTGAACTGGCTGACGCGTTGTTACACAAGAAATAACAGATTAACTGTGTCGACGGGAAGGAGGAAGTGTTGTCCTCAAAATGGTTAAAAGTGGAGAGAACTGCGTGAGTTTGACAACAACTGGGTCAGTGCGTCTGCAGATCGTCCAGCCTGTAGCGGTTGGTATACCTCAACGGTGGCTGAAAGAAAGATCCTTGGTGTCCCATGGAGGCTTCTTCTGAATTGTCTCCTGCTAACATCTGGTTGATGCCACAGCTCGTCTCCAGAAGTCTGTCAGCGGGTCAGAACTGGAGACTTGCACTTGATCATGCAGGCGCTCGTAAAGTTATGGCGGATCAGTGTCCTCGGGTGTGATCAGAACCGCCTGTATGTAGGTTATTGGTGTCGTTCCATCACTACTGGCATGTTGAAGCCTTCTGATGGACGGCTCTGTAATCGGACGCCGTCGACCTGCTGGGTCGGCTTGTCTGCTGCTAATCTGGGACCAGCAGGGAAACCTTCGAGACGAGCTGACGCACCACCTCTCGTTTCAGCTCAGGATGAGTAACCGTGATCAGGTGGATGGTCCGATCAAAGTGACTACAGACTTCAGGTAGTTTTATTTCAGATGTGCTGCACTTCAACAATAACTTCTGCGTACCAACAGGTGCCTTCAGGGAATAAATTAATCCAGCTACATGAGAATGGAGCTGCTGTGGTCGCATTTATGACTCTGCATGCTAATACAACCAAGAAATTCACACTATGAAAACAGTCAGCCAGCGGGAGACCTCGTGTCTGTCTACAATAAAACTCACCAGTTACCTGCAGAAAAGTCGATCAGTGTAATAAAAGACTCAACTTCATCACACACAATTCATACAAATCATTAACGTGTCCTCATACACTGGCGGTAACCTCAAAGCTTGTAGAACTATGGTAGCCAGCAGTCTTTCTTTGATTACGATTAACCATCGCTCCCGTTTCTGCTAGAAGCCTTCCATTTTCCAGCTCCAGGTTTTAAGTCGCTTTATTAGTATGACATTTTTGAGTTGCTGTCTGAAGTCGCAGGTCTGCTAAAGGTTTTAGTTTCTAGTTGCTGTTGGAATGATCTCAGGTCGTCTGCAGTCGGAATACTGAGGACCGTCGTCCCACTACGTCTGTGAACTCCTCTCGCTGTAAGACCACTGATGTCGAGCCACTATTGGTTTTCTTTCTGCACAGGTCAGAAATCATTCAGCTCTTATCTGTGAGGCCGAGTCTCCAGTGATGTGTGGTTCAGTCAGATTGGTACAAAGTCCAGTGTCGCAACCATAAAATGGAACTAAGACATATTAAAATGTTGTTGTTTTTTTTACCGTCTGAAGGTTCCTGCATGATTTTAAATTGTCAAACTTCAGACATGAAAAATCGGTCTTCTACACTAATGAACTAAGGAAAAGGAAGCTCATCAGAATAAACCTATAGTTAAAAACATTTTAAAAAGTATCTTAAATTATATAAACTTCATGAACGGAGTGAAATTGTGAAAAAATAATCAGCAAATATACTTTTCACTGTTTTGCAGAAGGAGCCATACTTTTATTATTATTCTCCAAATATGTCAACTTGTCTGGGGTTTGTAAAAATATTTAATCAAATCAAGACTTTATTTTATTTCTTGACATGTTTTGGTTCTTTGTATAATGTTATTTAAACTCTCCAATGAAACACTTCAAATATTTTAATACAAAGAACTCAGTGATTCACATTTAGAAATTAAATTAATCTACAATCGAAATATATAAGCTGAATACTTTTGCTGGACACTTGTATAGTCTGTGCTTTTATTTGTGTAGTTTGTTTGGATTGTAAATTGACGTCTGACGGCTTATTTTCTAGGTTAAACGCAAAGTCAACTTAACACATGACTGTTAGGTGTGGATAGAAAATCTTCAGTACTAGACCACAAGGGTACAAACGATTTTAAACCTGGAGAATTCATCTGACTGGAGTAAAACAGTCTTTCCTTCTGTGCGGCTCTCACCACAGATAGCAGCATCGTCTGCATAAATCCTATGATTGTATCATCCATCCCGGTGTGAGACGTTAAGTCTGCCACAAACTTCGTTTCACAACGTTTCAGTATTTCATGTCAGGTGCTGGTTTGTTGCTGCTTCTCCGTCCTCCTGCTGTCATTGTCTGGCCTCTGATTCGTGCTGGAAACTTTACACGGACATAGATACGGCTGACATGCTGGTCACACCGAGGCAAACGGGTCCGCGGCACGGCGGGCTGAGCCTTGATAAGCGGGGGGGGGGCGGCTTCACTTGTTTATCACTGGAGGAGTTTGGAGATTAGATCTGGATGGCATCAGGCTCCTCGCTTTATTGTGAGCCAGTTGAAGCTGCTTGGCACAGCTGTACGATCTATTCTTAACACCCAGTAGAGTTGGACTGGCCGGGGGGGGGGGGGGTTACCGCTGGGATTCTAAAGTGGTTTGTCCAGGAAATCTGTTTGTTGTTCACAGGCAGATTAGAGGAAAACACCAGGTGGGTAATATTTGTTTCCATGTTTATCTTCCAGTTTGACGAGGGCCGTAATACCTTCGATGGGGAGCTGACCAAAGAGGACCTCCTGGCCTTCGTCACGGCCAACCAGCTGCCTCTGGTCATCGAGTTCACCGAACAGGTACGTCTTCGCCCCTCTGTCGCCACTTCTCTTGGTCAACAGTCCACTCTAATGGTTCGTTTCCCCTCTTCTCTCAGACCGCCCCCAAGATCTTCGGAGGGGAGATCAAGTCCCACATCCTCATGTTCCTGCCCAAAACTGCTTCCGACTTCCAGGACAAAATGAGCGAGTTCAAGAAGGCTGCAGAGGGATTCAAGGGCCGAGTACGTAAACCTGCCACTCGGCTTTATTCGCCTTCACTAAAGGCACACAGTCATTAAATCAATGAGAGCTGAAGCAGATAATTGAAGACCTCGTCTGATAAATAAATGATGATCCAGAACTTTTCATGTTTAGTAGAGACGTACTGCTCGTATGTTCTGCTTGATTCATTAAAGAAAAATAAACACTTTACAAAGTGTTTGTGGATCAAGATGTGATTAAGAATGGAAACGAGGATTTCTCACATTATAAAGCGTTTGTGATAAACTATTTTATAGCCTTGATGAGAAATGTAGAACATGATATTCAAATTTCACTACAGACAAGCTTCATTGGATAAGTTGGATGATTCATTTGAATTTGTAAGAAATGTCGATGGTTTTTTTATCAAATGAGAAACTTCACTTGTAAAACTGAAGAGAAAATCTTGGCAAGTTTCAGGATTAAACGTGTTTTCGTTGTTGTTTCTCACATGTATAGAAATCGATCTGGACTGAAGTAAAATAACAGATTAGTTAATTCCGATGTGTTTGCTTGCTCGATAAAATTCCCCACAACTCCCAGCTCAGGACGTCGTCTTTAATAGATGAATAGTTTTCATTGAAGTCTGATTCATCTCCTTCCTCCAGATCCTCTACATCTTCATCGACAGCGACATTGACGACAACCAGCGCATCCTGGAGTTCTTCGGCCTGAAGAAAGAGGAGTGCCCGGCCATCAGACTCATCACCCTGGAGGACGAGATGACCAAGTACAAACCCGACGCAGACGACATGAGCGCAGCAAGCATCACCGCGTTCTGCAAATCCTTCATGGACGGAAAGCTGAAGGTGAGAGTTCAGCCCGTTCTCGCATTTAAACCCGGGACGAATCACCAGGACAAACTGAGAGGAAACGGCATGGTGGTGTAGTGGTTTGCCGTTTCCTCCGAGTGTCATGATGGAGAGCAGCCGTCCATCTGAGCTGTAATCTTTAATCTCTCTTCCAGCCTCACCTCATGAGCCAGGATATCCCAGAGGACTGGGACAAAAACCCCGTCAAGGTTCTGGTGGGCAAAAACTTCGAGGAGGTCGCCTTCGATCCCAAGAAGAACGTCTTTGTTGAATTCTGTGAGTATTGAGCTGATGTTTCTCCAGCCAGGTTCAGAGGGGGGGAACGCAATGCGTAGAAAAGTCAGTGTCTTTTAAAAAAAAAAAAAAAAAAGTCGATGTCCAGTTTGAACACTGATTCTCGTTGCATCATCAGTCGGTGGGAAGTGAGATCAAGTCCTGAAAGTTTAAACTGCTGCAGAAGTTCCTGATGGAACCCTTTGTGTCTGTGGCTCCACAGGAGTCAGGACTTCCTTGCTGGTCATAATGTTGTGGCTGATCTGTGTATAGAAGAGTTTGGATCCTTTTCTTCATCTTCATCTTCATCACTGCACATTCAGAATGTCTGAAGTTATATTTTACACTGTAGGATTTAGTAAAGTGCTTTGCAGCTATTTTTCAAAGCGGAGCTATTCAATGACGTGTTTATTTCTCAACTTCTTTTCTTGACGTAAACGGTTGAAGGAGTTGTAGTTATGGGAAGTAGATTTGTTTCCCTAAATAAGTTTGGAAAAATGTGAGGAAATGAGCAAGTTCCAGAAATGGTCCCTCCCTGATAAAAGGCTGTTTATTGCTGCCGTGGATTGGGAGGAGGGAGATCGTACAAAGCTCAGCGTGTCGGTCTTCTTTCTTACTTTGCTCGTGCAAAGTTTCACATATCGGCGCACACGCACCCTCCTTCAACCACTTCCTGCAAATTAAACCGCCAGCACACACTGAAGAGACCCTCAAATAGAGCAGCAGGATTATTTTTATATCGTCATGCAATTTCCAACTATTTTTGGAGGAATTTTCCATCTCTGGCTGTTGAATACGGCCAGGCGATTCCGATCAGGCGGCGGGGAGGGGGGTATTCCTGAATGGGGGTCATCCGATGAACTGAAGCTGAGGCTGCATGTCACCTGCTTGATCTGCGTGTGTGAGCAGTTTGATGCGTCATAGAGATGCACAAAGTGCCTCCTATGACTTCTGCAGGACAAAAACTGTTGGTGGATTAAAGGTTTAATTTACTCTGACACACTCTGGCTTCCATCTGAAAAGAGAAGCGGAAGTTTTCAAAACGCGGCCACTTGCATTATTTTAACTTTGAACCTTCAAACATTTTGAATTGTAATCTCACTTGTTTCTGCGTTTGATTACATTTTGCAGGGCAGAACAATATTATCAGATTGCATCTTTAGAAAATTCTTAAACTGTCCTTTTTTTGACTTCACATGGCTGCGAACATGCAGCTTAACTTGTTTTCCTGAAGACCCAGGATGAAGTCGCGTCTGTGCGTATTGCAGACACACAGCAGTGTGCCTGACGGACGGCTGGAGGTCTTTCCCGCTGCGGTCCAGTCGGTTTCGGCGTCTCGTTCATTGTCGTTCCAGTTTAAATGTGCTCCCTCTCCCTGTGGTCCTCCAGATGCTCCATGGTGTGGACACTGCAAACAGCTGACCCCCATCTGGGAGAAGCTGGCGGAGAAATACAAGAACAGCGCCGACATCATCGTGGCCAAGATGGACTCCACCGCCAACGAGGTGGAGACAGTCAAAGTGCACAGCTTCCCCACGCTCAAGTTCTTCCCCGCTGGCGCAGAACACAAGGTGAGGCTGGGAACGACTTCAGATTCATGTCAGAGATGAGTCCGATCCAGTATCGGTATCTGGTACCGATACCAACGTAATTCGCAGATTTCTGCTCCATGATCCTGGTCTGATCCATGATCCTGGTCTGATCCATGATCCTGGTCTGCTTCATGGTGCTGAAATGATCCACAGTGTTTCCCTGCTGCTGCTCTGCTCGCTGGCTGCAAACTGTGGACTGGATTTCCTGAAGGGAGGCGGGTCTCAATGAGACCAGGAGGAATGAGGCAGGAAATCCATTCCACAGTTTGCAGCCAGCGAGCAGGCTAGGGAAGTAGCACTGTGCTATCCAACTTCTCATGACAACACATGGCTGTTTGGACCTATTTTACGCTCAAAACATCGCAAAGCAACAAAAGTGAAATATTTGCTAAGCCGTTAAAACAGCAAGGCGCCGGTATCGGAATAGTATCGGCATCAGTGGATATCCAAATTCAGGTATCGGGATCGGAAGTGAAAAAATGTGGCTCGGTGCTTCCCTAATTCATGTAGGAAAATGATCACGTCTCTTTAGGACCTTTCAAACTGGAAGAAAACTCCTGGTCAATTCTAACAAAATGATTCTGCACTTGAATTATCTTGGTTTGGTTGAAGAGGATCACATGCTACAAATTAGTTCTTTCTAAAGAGGATGTTAATTAAAACCTCTGGGAATTAATGAAAATAAAGTAAAAGCAATAAATTATGAAAATCCATTTATTGTTGGAGGGATTAAGATTAAGGTTACGGATTGAAATGACTGGTATTGGTTCCAGTTCTGCAGCTCACCAAATGTAAAATGAGTTACAACAGATTAATCCAGACTAAATCGAATTTGAGAGATTTGGAGCAAGAAGTAAAGAAATGTTTGTCGTAGATGAAACCAGTCCGAATAAACGTATTTTTCTTCAAACTAATTCCATCTGGAGCTGCAGAGAGCCAGAAGGTTCTGTGGCCGTCGGCCCTCTGGGGTCGTTGGCGCTTCCTGATTTAGCAGCGCTGGCCGTGAGCAGAAATCTGACCCAACTGGCCTGGAAAGTTTCTGCAGCGTTTCGTTGGCGTTTGATTCTTGAGGTGAGGTCACTGTGCAGGAATGTTTGGCACCGCCTGCACGTGCTGAGCTGCTGGTTACCAGCAGGAATCCAGCTTTAAGTGGGCGCTGCTGAGGAGGCGTGCAGCTCCAGACGCTGGCTGGCACTTCGTTAAGGCCGGATTATCAGCCGGCACATGAAATGCTGCAGTTGTTGCTGCATGTCGCAGCTCTTCTAGATCCCCTCTGGTAACTTCCTGTGAGAAGACCATCCACCAACGGTTCAATTAACTACAGCTGCTCGTCCAACCATCTGTCTGATTGGATCGAGTTCTTCCAATTGAAATTAGGATTTCCTCTGAGGCGGACTGGTTGGACCAGTTTCTCCATCTAAACCATACATCAGAGTTCTCCCTCGTTTTTCGTTTTTCCCTCCAAATTTTGAATTTATTCCACAAGTGGTTCATGTAAAAGTTAAATGTTCCAGGAACGACGGTCAGCATTTTCTGCCTCTTTAAACTAGAGCTCTGTAGACGGGTCTGGGCTCGCGGCGGCGGTCTGGCCGGGGCTGGTTGTGGCGGACTGGACTGATCTGCAGTGTCTCCACAGGTGATCGACTACAACGGCGAGAGGACGCTGGAAGGATTCACCAAATTCCTGGAGAGCGGTGGACAGGAGGGCGGAGCTCCAGCAGAGGAAGATGAGGACATGGACGCAGAGGTGAGAGGTCGTCTGGAGGTCACACCCTTTGACCTTCAGCAGGCAAAAATACCACATTCCCAAAAACTTTAACATTCAGTAGTTTTAATTACCGTCAATTTAAAAACCTGCATGACACAGTGATTTCTCACATGACCTGTTGAACTGCGGTGCTGGATTAGAAGGATGGATTAGAAGGATGGATTAGAAGGATGGATTAGAAGGATGGATGGGGAACCACAGGGGGAACCACAGGGGGAACATGTAGAGGAGGTCCTCCTCCTCAGAAGTCTAATTTCAGCTCAGTCAGCAGCTGTTGGCGTTGTTTACTCAGACACATAAAGCAGCACGCGCACATCTCTGCTCACCATTAGCACCTCCTCACAGCCCCCCACCCCACCCAACCCCTCACCACCCACACTCCACTTGAGGAAGATGTCCTGCTCGGACTGTCCAATGCTACAGTGACGGTGCTGAAGGGGGATTCAGATTTCTGTTGTGTGACGCTGAGCAGCAGGAGTTTGTAAAGTTCTTCAGGTCGAAGGGTTTCTCTTTTTCCTGCTATGAGAAGTGACGTGGTTTCTCCTCTCTGCTCCTCAGGATCTGGAAAACGATGTGGAGGAGTCGGATGGAGACGACCACAACCATGACGAGTTCTGAGGAGAGGAGCAGAGTCGTCCCCCTCCTCCGTCACCACCCCCACCCACCCCCGTCCTGTGAACATTAACACGGCCCTGAGCTCCGTCAGTCCATCACTGCTGTGGCCGAGCCTTTCTTATTTTTTATTTTTATTTTGGGCTAGCCACATCTCCAAACTCGACCGGTGTGCGGGGGGGGGGCTGTGACCTCTAACCTCGAGGCCTCGTCTCCAGAGCTCCATCAGCGCGACGCCTTCAGTTTTAAACCAAGTGTGCAGAAGTGGCATCGAGGTCCAGTTTCTACAAGAAATGCTAGTGTCCAATGTTCTCCTCCCTCCATTTGAACCCAGAGGACCAGAGAGGTGGTTTTGTATGGACTGATCATCGGGACGAGGGGCCATCGTTTGTTTAGTAAGCTCTCCACTCACAGCCCCCCCCCCCCCCCCCCCCCCCCCCCAAAAAAATCCAATCCTATTGCTTTTCTGTCGGTGGGGGCACAGTTTAACTCATTCATTGGTTTTCAGCTCGGCTACTGACTATTTTCTAAACGGAACAAAGGTTAATCCTTATTTTATTTAATTACTTTCACTTGGAGGTTTTTGTTTGTTTTTCTGTTTTTTATTCGGACTTGTAACGTCCTGCAGCGGCCTCGGACTCTCAGACCTGACGTGGGTTTTTTCTTTCTTTGGGTGTGTGTTCTGATAGGTGGCACTGCATTCATGCCTACTCAGTCACTGCGGTTACTAAAGCGGACAGATTGAGTTTACTGGTCAGTCGATCTGAGAGATGAAGGCAGGGAACAGTAGCACAGCCCCAAACCTCCGGCTCCGCCTGCTGCACCTCCTCCACCCGTACCCTCGCTGTCGCACCGTGTGTTTGTGTGTGAATGGTCCTCCAGAGGGGCGGCTGTGTGTGTGTGTGTGTGTGTGTGTGGGGGGGGGGGGGGCTCGGGGTGGAGTGAGATGGTGAGTTTGTATCAGCTGAGCAGCGGCGAGGAAAACCGAACAACGAAGCATTCCATCATATCTAAATCGATGTGGAAAACGTGAAATGGTGGCCAATAAATAAAAACATTAAAAATAAGTTTTGTTTGGCTCTTCTTTTTTCTCCCCCCCCCCCCCCCCCCCCCCCCCCCCCCCCCCCCCCGCCTATTCTGCATCTGCATTGGATTACTAATCCCTGAAGTAACTTCCTGCTCATACAAGACCTGCATTCACTGTACCACCTACAGGAAGTAAGTGGTATTGCACAGCTGGAGGGCTGCTTCCTAAGTTAACGGATTTTTCTCCATCAGGCTCATTTAAATCTTAACGCTTTCAACTGATCAGTCTTAATTTAATTTGGATTGTAAATTAAGCTGAACCCTTTTAAAATGATATGGAAACCGGAGAACTGTTATAACAACTCGATCTGCAACAAGAACAAATATGAAGGTTCAATTAAAATAAGTTGGTTAAATATTCCCGGTTTAATGTCCGATATGTACACATTTGTGAGCCACTGTCTTTGACGTCTGCAAGTTAATTCCACGACTTTTGGCCCTTCACCCTCTTTAACAACCTCTTGCGCCTGCCTCAACGGTTACCGCCATGTTGTTGTCATAAAGAATGGCGGCCACTCGCAAATCGGAGAGGATCATGGGAAAATCGTGACGTCAGTGCAAACTATCTATGCTGCGCATAGTCTACACATAGTCACACACTACACATAGTCCACAAAGTTTTTATCTCGGCTCTCAAGGTGAAAAGATTCTTTCACGGTCTCTATTCCCTCCTGCAGAGACTGATGGAGGCGCTGTTACTGCGCATGCACATATGTCCCCCCTCCCTCCCCTTCGTTCTGCTCATAAACTTGTAAACAAACATGGCGGACTCGTAGTGGTATGACTCGCGGTGCTTATTCCAGTTTCATCGTTCATATCAGTAGTTTCACAGTTGAGACTCCCTGATAGCATCCGATGCGTCTTCAGCGGTGTTCTCTGCACACGTCTGTGTAGTTCCATCACAAAATCAAGCAACAGCGCCCTCCCATGGCCCGGAATACTAACTACATCATTGTCTCTGTGTCCGCTGCTGCAGTGTAAACACATTCCTTTTTTTTTTTTTTTTTTACGGATTAGGTGTTGTCATGTGAAACGTTGTCATGGAAACGGGGCCTGAGAATCATCAGATTGTTTCTGCATCTGGTGCCCATTTTGAAGGCCGCAGTGCTTCGTTGGCGAGAGTTAATCCTTCGTCACTCGGGGCTCTGCCTCCGTTCACAAAGACCAACTCCATAAAGTTACAGTTGAACTTTCACCTTTGAGGAGGAGGAGGTGGCATCACTTTCAGCTTTCCTTTTAAAAACGTCTCCATCGCTTCAGTCAAAAGTTTACGTCTGGCTTCTTCTGCTTATTTGAACGTGTCCAACAACTGAATGACGCGTCACTGCCCCAGGTGGTGGGAAGTGGCATTGTGGTCCTGCGGGCCCACAGCCGCAGAACCGAAAGTTTTTCACAGGCCATTAGTTGGCGCTTGCGGCCCAATGGCGGAGATTTACTGCTGTACGTCACGCACTTGGACTTTTCTTCTTCTTTTTTTTTTTTAAGTGTCGCGTCTGCGGGCAAATAACTAACTTTTGTTTTCTCTTTACAGTCAGACTCACGACCTCGTGAACTTCCTGTTTGAACACGATCAGTGAGTTAGCTGTACCCGATGTAAATCTCATCGAGCAGTCTCATGATGATCCTCGTCTTTGTGTCTCATGAAGATCTTCATCGATCTGTCTCTCATGATGAAGATCCTCATCGTTCTGTGTCTCATGACGAAGATCTTCATCGTTCTGTCTCATGATGAAGATCCTCATCGTTCTGTGTCTCATGATGAAGAGCCTCATCGTTCTGTCTCATGATGAAGATCCTCATCGTTCTGTCTCATGATGAAGAGCCTCATCGTTCTGTCTCATGATGAAGAGCCTCATCGTTCTGTGTCTCATGATGATCTTCATCATTCTGTCTCATGATGAAGATCCTCATCGTTCTGTGTCTCATGATGATCTTCATCATTCTGTCTCATGATGAAGATCCTCATCGTTCTGTGTCTCATGATGATCTTCATCATTCTGTCTCATGATGAAGATCCTCATTGTTCTGTGTCTCATGATGATCTTCATCATTCTGTCTCATGATGAAGATCGTCATCGTCCTGTGTCTCATGATGATGGCCCTTGATGACCATTAGGACAGGATGTTTTTTTGAGTGTTGATGTCAGTAGTTGTCTGCAGGTTAGTCACCCTGAGCTGGCTCCCGTCCTGCCTCCTGTATACCACTTTAATCCAGCCTGGTGTTTACCAGAATCCCCCCCCACACACACACACACACATCTGACCTGTTGAGCTGTCACCACTTTCTTGGTGGAGGGGGGGTGGGGGGGGCTGCTGCTCATCTTCCAGACTTTGGCACTGCCTCTGGGAGGCGTCACGTCCTGAAATAGCCCGGCGGTAGTATAAAGCGGCGAGCGGGGAGGCTGGGCCTTCAGAGGAGCAGTTCAACGCTGGAGCACTGAGACTCGAACCTTCAACCCCTACCCACCCGCCAGGATGAAGTACTACCACTCCCCCGCAGCCATGGGAATCGAACCTCACACCCAGGAGTGTTGCTTCCCGCTCACCTGCAGAATCTCCACTTCCCCAAAGACCCTCCGCAGCGTGCACTTCCCCAACGACGTCCTGTTTCTGGATTACGTCCGAGAGGGCGAGCTGGAGTGGATCGGACGCTTCATCAGAGCCCGACGAGTCAGTCTGAGCACCATCTACCTGTCTGGTGAGTGACCTCCCCCCCCCACACAAAGCTGACTGACCACCGCCCCCGAGACCCCGCTGACTGACCCCCCCCCCCCCCCCCCCCCCCCCCCCCCCCCCACCCCCCACATTCTGCAGGCATGGCTGCCCTGCATGAGGCCGTCCTCTCCGGGAACCTGGACTGTGTGAAGCTGCTGGTTGAAAACGGAGCCGACATCCACCAGAGAGACGAGGAGGGCTGGACGCCGCTGCACATGGCCTGCAGCGACGGCTTCCCGCACATCGCACGGTGAACACACACACACACACACACACACACACACACACACACACACACACACACACACTCTCTCGTGAGCACCATCAAAATGTTCTCTCCTGATATGATGTTTTATGATATATGTTTTCCCTGGTGTGCCTCTGTGTCAAGGTCTTTTAGTGTTTGTGCAACATGAAGCTGCTCAGATTACCACATTTCCCCACGTGGGATTAACAATCTAATCTAAAACTGTTCTCACAATGTTTTTAGTTCTGAGTTTCCGGAAAAGAATAAAAGTAATATTTATTCATAAAACTAATGTTTTAAGTTTAAAAAAATGACTTGTGTTTTAAGAAGTTAAAAGTTACTAAAGAGAAACTGAAGCTTTTGGAAAAGGATTCAGAATCACTGGTTAAATGAGTCGTCGTGATTTAAGGAAGTTTTATTGAGGAAATTTTCTCCCAAATGTTCAAAACTTTGATTCTACATGAGAATCGTTTTTTTTCCAAAAAAACCTCTACTGTAAAGGACTACACAGGATCTGTACTCGATTACTTACCCCGTCTGACCTCTGACCCTGGGCTGTTGGTCTCCTCCTGCAGCTTCCTGCTGTCGCTCGGCGCCGACCCGGATCTGGAGAACGACAGCGGGGAGAAACCTTCAGACCTCATCGAGTCCGACGAGGAGGAGCTGCTGCAGCTGTTCGGCCTGTCGGCCAACGACTGAGCCTCCGGCCGGCTGAGGGTCACCGCTGACCCCCCGACGCCCCGAGATCATGGAGGGAGGGGCCGGCTGAAGTCCCCGTCCTGGGAGCCGTCTGCGCTCCGTGGGGGGGCGGGCCGGCTCCAGGTCGCCTCCTGCTGGTTCGGATCCATCGTCTGTCATCGGTCCGATTCGACCTGCTGCTGAACAGTTTCAAACCTGTCAGAAGTTTTACAGTGAAAAAGTGATTCGAGGTTTTAAACCGTAAGAATGATGAAAGAACAAAGTTCCACCAGCAGAAGGACGGATCGATAAACCAGGACACGTTCTGGAGTTCCATGAAAACTGATTCTGCAAAAGTATAAACTTCTCATCTGTGACAAAAGTACAAATAGAAACCGAGTATTTTTGAGTCTTTGCAAATACTTTAGTGACGTTCTTGTTTTTCTACGTTTTCTCTGGTTTTTCACTTTAAATCATATTTTTATTGTTTTATAGATATTTTTTCAAAAGTTGCTGTTTTCTTATTGTACAAGAATATTTTTCTAAATTAAAGATTTGTATGAAACTACTTTTGTCTGTTTCTTCATAGCAAACTTGACAGTTATTCATGAATCTGGTACAACAGTCTCTTTTAATGAATAATTTTTTCTCAAAGTCCTGTTTAGGACATCTGGCTGAGTACCAGTTCACCTATTTTCACCGCAGCTCGATCAAGGTGATTCGTTTCTCTGCAACTGATCGATGTCTGTGAAACAGGGCGACCCCCAGTGGACATGTTAGGAACTGTTAGTGTTCTGGCTCAATCCCGGTTTATGAAGAGTGAAGACAGAGGCGGAAGTTTTCACTTTATTTATTCACACAGCACATCAACAGGAATAAAAACCAAAGTATTTACAGCGAATAGAAACGTGGGCTTCACTCCTTGAACTTCCACTCCTGACGGCACATGGGGCACTGCTGCTGCACCTGCTGCGAGTTCAGCCACTTCAGGATGCAGTGCATGTGGAAGCAGTGCGAACACTGACCCCAGACCAGCGGGCAGTCGTCCCCCGGAACTTTACCTGCAAACACCACAACACACACTCAAACACACAGCCCTGGTCCTGCAGGTCCTGCAGGTCCTGCAGGTCCTGCAGGTCAGCCAAGGCCAGAAAATTCCCAACTTGTTAATGTGTGACTTTGTACTATATTAATTCATCGGACGGCACTCTGATCCCTCACTTTCGCTTTATAACAGCAGAAACGTTTCAGGCAGAACTTCCTCACTGATCTTTTTCTATCCAGTTGTTTGAGGCTGTTTCCTCCGTGTGAGTGTGTTTTGTGTTGGAATTTTAATTCTTCACCTAGACGAGTAGATGTGCGTTCCATAAATTCATGTTTCAGCAGTTCTGTCAGCGTGACCATTATTATTAACCTCATTATTCCAGATCAACCCACGTGGAGCTGAACAGACTTGGAACAAGTCAAGAACAAGAAGAAAAACCAAAACCTCCTTCACAGCCTCAGTGACGAGGCTTTATTCCATTGTGTCAAAAAGATTGTTATAAAAACTCAGAGTGCACCAATCAGGATCACCTAAGAATGGGCAGGTCATTTTCCAGGAGATCTGGTTGGTGAAGGTTTGGTCTCTTGTTCAGAACATAACCTGCTCCAGAGCAGGTCAGACATTCAGAGTAAGTTTCCATGGTGATTTATCCTGAGCGTAGCAGTATAGAAAACCCAGAGTTAATCCCCGACGTTACCTCGATTAAGAGGAAATCTAGAGTTGTTGTAGGTAACAGAGAGATATTCTGGGTGAGCTTATCACGGATCGTTGTATAATCCCCTGGACCGGTCCAGGACAACATGGACAGGTCCTGGACAACATGGACTGATCCTGGACTACATGGACTGGTCCTGGACTACATGGACAGGTCCTGAACTACATGGACTGGTCCTGGACTACATGGACTGGTCCTGGACTACATGGACAGGTCCTGAACTACATGGACTGGTCCTGGACTACATGGACTGGTCCTGGACTACATGGACAGGTCCTGGACTTCATATAGGTCAGAAGGTTCACTCACAGTCTGGACAACAGCCGTTAAATGACATCCTGCAAATCCCGCAGTTCTCATCGTTTGCCACCCACAGCCAAGACGCCACGCCGTTCCACTGACGGATGGTCACCTTCATCCTGCTGAGAACAAACAACACTGTCAACAACAACAACAACAGCCCTGTCAACAACAAACAACAACACTGTCCCCCTGTAGGATGGTCACCTTCATCCTGCTGAGAACAAACAACAGCCCTGTCAACAACAAACAACAACACTGTTCCATTACCAGATCCACATTCATCCTGCTGAGAGCTAAAAATATCTCGTTTTAAATAGTACGATGATAAAACTTTTCTATTTCTAACAAAACATCGATCGTCACCTTCGACTTCCTGGGAGCAGAAAACAATACAAACAATAAAATAAAAACAATAACAGTCAGTGTAGCAGCAGTTAGCATGTGCGATAGCATGTGCGTTAGCATGAGGAGCTAACTTTTGCCTGACATCCGCAGCTTTTTTTCTCACCTTCTGACTCGACGTGTTAAATGTCTGTTTCACGGCTCCAGCAGCGAGTTATGCTTCACTTTTAACTCTTGGAAATCATTTCAACACTAAATTATATGCCGCTATCACTTCAGCAACACCGAACCGGAAGCTGCTGCTTCTTCTGCTGCTGGAATTCAGCAGAACTGGAGCGCTGCCCCCTGGTGCTAGGATGTGTTATTACACCTGCAACATGATAGATAGATCGATAGATAGATCGATAGATAGATCGATAGATAGATAGATCGATAGATAGATAGATAGATAGATAGATAGATAGATAGATAGATAGATAGATACCCCATTGGTAAAATTCTCAATCAAAAGGATGACATTTTCACTTAACAATCAATTATATATAAATATATATCACGGTGGGAAAAAAAAGTCTGTCCATCGACAGGCCGTGTGACTGCTTCCTCAAACTGCATCAGGCGGTTTAATGAAGTGATGAAAAGATGCTTCAGGACAGAATGGAGCTCATAAACACGGTCAGTTATCATCAGAATCAGACCAGAGGAGACAGAGCAGCCTGCTGCCTGGTTCTGTAGAGGAACACAGTTATCATCAGAATCAGGACCAGAGGAGACAGAGCACAATTATAGTCACAATTAAATGATTTAATGTGAATTGACATCTACGGGTAAATGATGAGGGATGGACAGACGATGAGGGACGGACAGACGTCTCTCCGTGAGAAAATAAAATCTCGACTTTGACTTTTTCTGGGGCCACAAAGGTATTTTTTTTTTTTAGCCTCCGAATTTTTTTTTTCTTCAGTGGCCCTAAAACTCTTCCGTAGCTTCGCATGAACTTCACACGTTGGATGAGCTTTTTGTTGCTTGTAACAATGTTATAACCAATCATCTCAACTGGAGACAAACTGTGACACTACAAGGATGTAGCACGTGCTCACACAGGAGCGACAAGGTTAGTATTTTTTTTACCTTAAAACACGAACGTTAAGTGATTTTCACCCGGGGAATTATTGACATTTGATCGTGTAAATGCAGATTCTGACAATTATTTGCATTTTTCTGCCTCGCTTCGTGCCCCCTGGCGGTTCTTATGCAGTATTGTTTGACGCTGAGCAGCACTGTCCTTATCAATAAAGTTTATTTTGAAAGAAATAAAGAAGAAGACGTCACAGGAAGCGGATGTTTCGTGCAGTGACCCCGGAAGAAGACGTCTGGAGCCCGCCGCTGTCTCCTCGCTCCTCCACACGCTCAACTGCCCGCTCCTCTTTGTCCCTCCACACCATGGCCGACAAGATGAGCATGTCCCTGGACGACATTATCAAGCTGAACCGGAGAGGCGGAGGAGGAGGAGGAGGGGGAGGAGGAGGAGGCCGGAGGACCGGGGGCAGCTCCGGTCGAACCGGCGGTTCGTCGAGGCCGGACCGGGGGCGACCGAGCAACTTCAACCGGGAGAGAAACAACAGATTCACCCCGTACACCCGGGTAAGACCCGTTCCGATGCCGCCCTGCGAGCCGCACACGGTGGATTTAGGAGGTTTAAACCGTTTCCTGATCCGTGTGATTGAGTTCCGTGGCTCCAGAAAGAAAGAGGATTAGTCTCACTCGGTAAACTTCACGTGTCTGCTGCTGCCGCCACTTCCGTTACTGCTGCCACTTCCGTTACTGTTACTTCTCTCGCTCCAGTTACTGGTACTACTGGTAGTACTTCTGGTACCTACACGTTAATATTTTGACAGGATCGGATGTTCTTCTGTTTTTTCTCAACCAGAGGTCAAAATGATTAGAAAGTTTTAAAACGCGTCTCGAATTAAACTGATTGAAAACTATGATATTTAATGAAAACTGCGATTCTGCCGGTGGATGTTTGATATAGAGAGATGGAGATAAAGTGCAGATCTGAATGTGATTTGGAGAATTAAACCTCCCACCTTGAGCCGTCGATGAGCAGAATAGAAAACCCAGATTAAAAAAAAAAATCATGTTTTCTCCCACTTCTCTTGTCTTGTATAAAAGTAGTGATGATTGTTTGTCCTCGCAGCCCAGAGAACTTCCGGACAAATGGCAGCACGACATGTTCGAGGACGACGACAACGTCCCTGCCGAGCCGAGGCCGGCGCGAACACGAAGCGTAGGAAGCAGCGGCAAGCTGCTGGTGTCCAACCTGGACTTTGGTGTTTCAGATTCAGACATTAAGGTGGGCATCGCTGATCATCACCCCCAACCCCGTTTCTGGGTCTCTGTTCCTGGTCCAGGTCTGGTTCTGCGGTCCAGGTCTGGGTCTGTTCCTGACGGGGCCCATTTTGTTGTGCAGGAGCTGTTTGCAGAGTTTGGGCCGTTGAAGAAAGCCAGCGTGCATTACGACCGCTCTGGCCGCAGCATCGGGACTGCAGACGTCCACTTCGAAGAGCGAGCCGACGCCCTGAAAGCCCTGAAGCACTACGACGGCGTCCCGCTGGACGGTGAGGACTCGCTCTAGCACCGACTCGTGGCGGTACACGGCTCCGGGATTAGTTTAGTTACGACGACTTTAACGTCTCAGGTTAAAACCTGAACCGTAACAGAAATGAGAAAGTTCACAGTGACTTTTATGACGTTCTGTCTGTTCCTCTGAACGGTGAAAGAAAAGCTTTAAAGTTTCATTCAGACCCAAACTGCCTGCGCCCGTATTCACAAAGCGCCGTCAGGCTAAAAGTCGCTCTGAGTGACGTCACTCTTATAAAAAAAAAAAAATTAATTCCTCAATTTGCGATTTTTCTCAGACTTTTCCCTTACTAAGATAAAAGTAATTGACAAAGCATCTTAAGCCCGAAGAGAGCTCCTCAGGTGGGAAACCAGTAAGAGTAGTGAGGAGGACTTTTCAGAATCCGAAGAGTTTCTTAAACAGACAAGATGGTGGAAAGAGAAAGAGAAAGATGTTCTCCGTTTGTTTAACGATGATTTACTGACATGCTACCGGCAGGAATAATGTTTGTGGTCGACCTCATCAGGGAGGATCTTACTTCTCCCTCAGCGAAGCGACACAGTACCGATCACATCACTGCCGTACCTGGTTACAGGTGAGCGGCAGCAGTGGTGACGTGGGTCTGTCCCAGTCCTCCGTCAGCAGAGTGTCAGTCTGACCGTGACGGTGCTTTCACAGCCCCACATTGGTGGTAAATTAATATCAAATACATTAAGAGGTCAAAATAACCAGCGTGGACAGAAAAGAGAACAATAATCAAATCAATGTAATAATCAGCATGTGAACGAGGTAAAGTTCAATCATTTTTAAGCTGTGTACAAATTAATTACATTCTTCTGAGTTTCATAAAATAGACATAAAAAAATGTTCCTGATTACATTTTTAATACCGCCCAGGATATTTGATGGGTTAATTTTACTCTCCATTCATTACTCGGAGCACAGAGGCTTTTTTCTCTCTTCCTTTCTCTAACAACCAATCACATCATCCGTAGCAACGGGGTCAACCACCCCTCCTCACCAAGATAAAAGCTGTCAACTCCTTCTCAGAGTTGCTCTTAGAAACTCCCTGGATCACGTCTAAGATAAGAGTCCTTGTTGGGAAGTTTTAGACGAAGTCAGGAGCTCTGTTTGGGCTAGAACCAGGTTCTAGTTCAGGGCCGGTTCTTATATGAGCACCACTAAACACACGGTTGTTTTTCCACCGTTAACGGAGCCAAGTGAGAGCCACGTCATTGTGTCACTCCAAAACGTTGTACGTCACTGATTTCACCAATGTAGCGCTCAAACAGGAACCAGGAGACGGACTGGATTCATCGGGTTGGTCCTGGTCGCTCCATCTAGTCTGACCTGAACCTCAGATGCACCAAAGAGCCAGAAGACATTACGTCTCCTCGTATCTCTGTTGGTGTCTTTTCACGTCCGTCTTGTTTTAGTCCGGAGCCCCAGAGTGACAATAGAGGGAAAACAAATAAACGTGTGTTTGAGTTTGGGGATTATTTTTCAACATTACATAATGAATTTCTGCTCCTTTCACTTTATTTCTGGACGTGTCTGAATCAAATGCTTCAACATCGGAGAAGAAAGGAGGTGTAGAACGATAGAACGCTGCTCTAAAACTGTTTCCAATGGTAACCTCCGTAAACACTCTGATTAAAGTTCTCTTTAACATGAAGCCGTTAAAAGGCTCATTTTATGTTTATAAAATCCAGGCTTTCTTTACAGTAGTGTGTAGTTTGTTTTTTAGTTGCTGATGAACCAAAAGTATTTATTATAAAGAAGTTCTGTGGGTTAGAAAATGATATTGGAGCGTCTCAGAGCGGAGCAGAGCGCCCCCTGCAGCCTCAGCCGGCGGTCAGAATGTGAAACAAGACCTGGACGTGACGTCAGTTCTAATAATGTCACCGTGAAAAGTGGAAAAAAACGTCAATGGAAAACTGCTTCTAAACTATATCTATCGTAGCTGACTGACAGTGGAGGGGCACGGATCCGCGGACACAGATTAAATAATCCCGTTCCCTTGGATTATTAACTTCAGGGAATGATTTATTATATCATTCGCATGCGTATTTTTACTTATTTCTCTATAACCACTCTGGGGCTGTAGTTTTCAGAAAGACGGTTCAACCTCGCTTCCGCCTTGTAGATAGCGACTCCTCTAGAGATAACTCCGCCCCCACCTGATGACGCGTCGGGCCCCAGTCGGGCTCCTCTCTGGCTCCGCTCTGGCTCCTCTCTGGCTCCTCTCGGGCTCCTCTCGGGCTCCGCTCTGGCCCAGCAACGCAGTGGGGCCAGCGTAGCACCAGTTTAACCCCTGTTTAACTGCCCGGCTGCAAAGCAGAAAACTCCAGAGATGCTGGAGTTTCACCCGGTGGAGATCCCCCTCCATCACCTTACACCATTAACAGATCAGCATTAGCAGACAGAAGAGGCAGATCGATACAGAAATGAAGGGACGTCTCACTCTAGAGGAGCATATTGAGCAGAACTCTCTCCTCCTCCATCTCATTCATTTCACCTTGTGTGTGTTCTTTCAGGCCGTCCAATGAAAATCCAGCAGGTGACTTCAGACGAGGCACCCAGCAGGTCGTCCACACAGAGGTGAGTCTGGTGAGGCGCAGAGCGGAGGGATTGATCGGGTCAGGTGGTGGTCGGGTTGCGGCTCCACCCTGGAGCGTAAACAGTTTTACGACTGCAACGAGCCACATTTTGTAATAATATTTACAAACATACACTTTTCATTTATTATATGAGCTGATATCCAGTGTATGTTCCCTCTGCATCATATCGGAGGGGATTAACTGTGCATGACAGGGAAAAGCTCAGATGACTCCGCCCACGCCGTGGTGGTACTATATTATACGGGTCGAGGCAAGTCGGGCTGACTGGGAAAAAATTCAAGTTGAAGTCACACTTTGTCCATTATCTCCATCACAAATGGTCTCCAACAGGTAACAGTCCATGAGGTCGGGGTTGACCTGAACCTGAACCTGACGTAGCAGCTCAATGGCTTGAAGCATTGCTACGCCTCTGTGTGCTTGTTTTTCAATGAATTAGACTTTTTTGAAAAAGTTTGGAACTGATGATTACAGTCTGAGTGTTTTCAGTCCTGAAGAATCTCTGCTCTCCCATACGACTCTGTCTCCGTCTCTGTCTCCGTCCGTCTCTCTCTGATTTCATGTTTTCACTCCTCTCTTCCCACAGAGGCTTCGACAGGAGCCGTCTTGGCCAGCCGGTGTTTGAGAGGCGACGAGGTGGTGGTGGTGGAGGTGGAGGTGGTGGTGGAGGTGGCGGTGGAGGCGGCGGAGGCGGGTTCAGAGGTCGAGGGCGGGGCGGCGGGAACAGACCCACACTGTCTGCAGAGGAGTTGGACGCCCAGCTGGATGCCTACAATGCCAAGGTAACTTTTGGATGGATGAACCGTCTCCTCCACCTCCCTCCACCTCCCTCCTCCCAGCTGATCTCTCCTCTCTTTCCCTTTCAGATGGACACCAGCTAAACTCCCACGGAGAAGACTTTTTTAAACCTCCATCTGTTGGGTCCCTTTATTACTTT
Organism: Lipophrys pholis; assembly: GCF_963383615.2. Taxonomy (NCBI): domain Eukaryota; kingdom Metazoa; phylum Chordata; class Actinopteri; order Blenniiformes; family Blenniidae; genus Lipophrys; species Lipophrys pholis. The sequence continues at coordinate 1,258,381 of NC_137628.1, read as the reverse complement.
TGCGTTTTTTGAAGCCATTTCACCTCGTGGACCAACGTCTTCTCTCGTTTCTTAGGATTCCTTTTCTGAATAGCCATGTTTTGTTGGGGATGAGTTTCTTTTTTTTCCCCCTCATTCTGTGTATAGACGGTTGCTTTAAACCTGCAACGTGACTAGATTTTATTTAGCTGTGTAAACATGATCCAGTTCCAGGCGGTTTCATGTGAAATGTCGATGCGAGTCAGCTTTGTCACTTGTTTATTGGACATGTTGAAAAGTTTTTGTACATAAATACATTTAATGGAAACCTCTTTAAAACTGTTCTTGTCATTATTCTCTCAGCCTGTAGAATTAATCTACAACTCAACAACAATGTCCTTGTTGGACTTTCAGATTTTCTTTTGGCTGTTCCAGGATCTTGTAGATCAGGTCTATGAACTGTGATCAACATATCCAGACTCTTTGTTTCCTGGGTTGACTGATCCAGACATGTGTGATCCTGATCACCTTTACTACCAAGCAGGTTCTCAACTCGCTGGTTCACCCCAGACCTAGGTGTGTGTGTTCATATGAAAGGGGCGGAGTTTGCAGCATCTGACCAATCACAAACGGAGAAACTCTGCAGCGCAGTTTACAGATTAGTGAAGGAGCAGTTAATCTCTGAGAGAATGAAGAATTAAAACATCCACCAGGTTAAAAGCAACACTGCTGCTGCAGCCAAAGCCAGAACATCCCTGACTTGTAAATATACGATACAAATAAGATAAGATATCCTTTATTTATCTCACACGTGGAGACATTTGCAGTGGTACAACAGGATAGTAAAAAAGAAAGAAACTAAAAACTGATAAAAATATAATGAATTGGAAATAAATATAAAATATTATGCACACGGTGCATATAAGTGTGGACATGTACAGAATATGAGGGTGGATGTATTGCACATAGTAGATATGTTTTATAAATTATTATTGTTATTGCCCAGTCTGAGTGGAGTGATATCGTCCGGTGGTGGTGTGCAGTGGTCTACTGGGAGTCTGACTGCAGCAGGGAGGAAGGACCGGCGGAGTCTCTCCTTCAGACACCGCGGGTGGAGAAGCCTGTCACTGACGGAGCTGCCCAGTGATGTGACGGTACCATGTAGGGGGTGGGAGACGGTCTCCATCAGGGATGAAAGCTTCCTCAGCATCCTCCTGTCTCCCACCACCTCCACAGGGTCCAGGGGGGGCAGCCCAGGACAGAGCTGGCCTTCCTCACCAGTTGGTTCAGTTGGTTCCCGTCTGCAGCCGGAGTGCTGCTGCTCCAGCAGACCACTCCATAGGATAACGATATGAATTCATCTGTGATATAAACGGACAGCACGGCACTGTGATCACTCCGGGCTGAACTTCCTCACTGCTCTTCTGTTGGTTTATATTCTCCATTCAGTTGTTTTGAGGCTGAGTTTCTCTTGTGTAAGTTCTTTTTTGTGTTGCAATATTAATTCACTACGACGGAACGAGCAGTTCTGCGTTCCATACATTCATGTTTCTGCAGTTGTGTCAGGTGTGATCATTAACCTCATTATTACAGATCAACTCCTACAGAGAAAAACAGACTTGGAACAAGCAAGAACAAAAACATCCTCCAAAGCCTCAGTGACCAGGATTTACTTTATTATGTCAAACAAAGATTGTTCTGAATTCATTTCTCATCTCCGCTCTGCTGCAGCTCGGTGCTGAACCCTCAGTTAAGAACGGCAGGTCATTTTTAAAGAGATCTGATTGGTCCGGAAGCGGAGCTCTGACCTTTTATTGAGAACACATCCTGCTCCGGAGCAGGTTAGACATTCAACCTCAGTTACCAGGCGATTTATCCTGGTGAGAAGTGAGCGAGCGTCATAGTTCGGAAAACCCAGGGTTAATCCTTGAAGTTATCTGGATAAGAGACAACCCCTCGTTGTACAGGCCTCAGGACTTTCTTGATAAGTGAATGTGTTGCCGGAAAGGGTGGGAAGTGCAACCACGTCGCTCCCTGTGTGTTCGCTGCCTTGGATTCCAAAGACAGCATCAGAACCCAGTCATGTACGGGGAAACAGCAGCAGTGGCACATGCCCTCCAGAAAGTCCAAGACCATTCCTCCAAACAGTGGTAACATTTTACAAAGATGATCTGATTTTCACAAAATAAACCATCATGAATTTAGTTGTTTTCATTGTTTTATTCTTCTACATAGGAGAGTGAGACGTAACCAGACACGTCTTTGGACAGACGGCGATGCGTGAGCCCCTTGACGGCTATGAGGAGTATGAGCCTGTGTCCAAGGTGGTGGTTCTCGACGTGGACCGTCGTCGAGCAGGCTTGGCTGGTGTGTCCCGCAGGATGTGCTTCCACCACATTGTAGAGGAATCTGAAGAAGAGGTCGAGGTGGCAAGACTAACACCAGATCTTACACCGGAGAAAATCATCATGAATGAGCTGCGTGTAGGTTCCCTGATATGATATGATATGATATATGATATATGATATGATATGATATGATGTATGATATGATATGATATGATATGATATGATATGATATGATGTATGATATGATATGATATGATGTATGATATGATGTATGATATATGATATGATATGATATGATATGATATGATATGATATGATGTATGATATGATATGATATGATATGATGTATGATATGATATGATGTATGATATGATGTATGATATATGATATGATATGATATGATATGATATGATATGATATGATGTATGATATGATATGATATGATATGATATGATATGATATGATATGATGTATGATATGATATGATATGATGTATGATATGATGTATGATATATGATATATGATATATGATATATGATATGATATGATATGATATGATATGATATGATATGATATGATGTATGATATGATATGATGTATGATATGATATGATATGAATTTTTATTGTGAACATAGAAAAAGGAAGCAGAAAAAGAAACATTCAGGATATTAATCCAGGATATAATCCCCTCAGTCTGCATCTGCATTAACAAAAAGGATAAGAAGGAACCACAAAAGTTATTTACTCCTACAAACAAATGATTGTGCCTCTCAAGAATAAGTCCTTTATATCTTTTTTTTTTTTTAAATGGAATTCTATTTGATATTTGTTTTATTCCACAGGTAATATTTACTACTGAATCAAGTCCAGTCTGCTGGAATACTCTTACCTTTGATGAAGAGTTCTGGAGCCATGTACTCCAGAAATGTCTTGACTCCCATCACAGGTGGATCTTACCAGCGATTTCCCAACAGAACTTAATATCAACGATGAGATGTTGGATATTTGATTTCAGCAAACATGAAAAATGTTCTTTTTAATTTTTGTGTGTGTATCTTGTAAATACTGTGTATAAAATGCTTAGAAATATCTGTAAATATTTAGAATGTTGAACATTAACAGACGGATGTAAAGCCAATGAAAGGCAACTAAGGGACAGATATTATCAGTGATCTGCTCTTCTGCTCCTTTTCATTCAAAATGTGTTGAATTGGAAGTTTTGTTGCTTCGACTGTTTATTTTTAATACATTTTTTTACAATCAATCTTCATTTGCAAAGTAATGAATGTCCCACTGAATTACCTATTTGTAACATGGCTGTTATTTATTAAACTGGAAGCCTTGTTTATAACAAACACATTCTCTGTCACTTTTTAGTCAAGAATTTATTGATGCAACGTCGTGAGTATCAATACTAAGTTTTTTTCAATCATAACTTATTCTATTAAGCACATTTGTCTGGGCGGCTCCTCCTTTAAGGGCACAGAGATAATTCAGCACAGGTGCACTGCCTCACCTGCCACAGGGACCTTTCATATATTTAACATTCAATAATAAGAATCCAAAACAGGATCAAATGGGCACACACTTTCCAAAAGTCATTCAGGGCATGCCACTCTGTTCGAGTTAGTTTTTTCGTCAGAATGTTGAACCGTCTGATCCGACTGATGCAGCGTTCAACGTGGAGCCGGACTCTTGCCAGAGCTTGACAAGTGTCAGAAATACCTCCTCACAGGTCTGCAGGCTTCTTTTGGGACCACGCTTCCCCTCGTTGTTTTCTTCACAGTTGTCGGACCCCCAGTACTTAGTGTAGTTTGGTTTCATGTCATATTCAATAAAGTACATGAGAGCCTCATATGAGTAGAGACCGGTCCAAAACATAATCTCCTCGTGGTTGCCAGCAAACTTTCGCAGAAGGAAACAATTAAAGGAATGCAGCTCGGTGGTGGTTTCGTAGAGTTCCTTCACGTTGACGAGGAGCTTGATCACTGTTGAGAGCAGTTTTCGTAGAGTCGCCACGTCATCACTTTCTGGTGGTGTTGAGTCCAGGTGATGCTGAAGTTGTGTATCTCATCCTTCAACAAGATGTGGGTTTTGCTGGAGTAAGGTTGCTGTAAAGAAAAATACAGAAAACAATTACCAATACACATGGATGATTTATAAAAGTCTTGAGTGTATTCTACATACAGATTAACTACCACAATTGCAAGATAGTAAATGGAGTTTCCCTAAATTTTGTAGAAAAGTCTGAGAAGTCACTTTTGGTTGATGATGTTGGATGATGACGCGAAGATTTCCCTTTGGTTTTAGAGTCAGCCATATTTCATTAGCAGGTCCTGCTGATCATGTGACCACCCACCTGCTCACACTGAGCAGCTGTCTCTAAATACCCACCTAGTTACCACTGAGCAGAGTTGACTGACTAACACTTTGCTCTCGTCCTGACGAAGGCCTTTCAGGATGAAATGCGTAGGCATGTTTTTATCAGACTCACCAAGTACTAATAAAGACGTTTTAATCATTACCCTCTTAAATGCCTCACATTTCTTCTTATTCATTTTTCTTATTAATTCTCCTAAATTTTACTTTTTAAGAGTACCTTAATAAATGTCATTGTGGTCTTCGCAGTTTAGGGGGAATTATTTAGAAATGGGAAGCCGCTAACATCTAATCGATTGGTCCATGGAACATGACAAATGTGAAGGTTAAATAGTTTTGAAAAAAAGTTGGTAAAATACATTCATACATACCAATAAATATAAACACTCAGACAAAAACATAACTTTGCCCCAACTTTCAGTGGCGAAATAGATAAAATTTCTAAACGTTTGTGTCTGCCTCTCTCATCTCTGCAACTCCATGGCAACAGACACTGATCTCGTATCATCTCCTCCATAAAGCTTGTTGCCATGGTGAGGAAAGGCTCCAACTTCAAAGTCCTCTTTTCCTTTTATTTCAGTTAGACTCTATGACAACAGATGCTGATCTCCTTTGATTTCCTTTGATCTCCTCCATACAAAGTCATCTTTTGCTCTTCATTTCAGTTAGTTTGTTCACCTGCGAGAGACAAACAAGAGACTTTTACTGACAAATCTTCTTGACAAAGCACTACTTTGCACCACTTGACGTGACTTTTTTGCCAAGATTAGACTTCATTTACACCAATACGGTGAGTTGCATGTTGGAGTTTTTTCATGCTAAGAGTTCCTTCAGTTCACATGACACATACACAAACAACACATTCAACTCATTCAAATGCGCATGTGTTTTACCAATATTCAGTGAAACGTTTGACAATATCCTATTTAACTCAATTGCTACATATTATAGTGACAATACTTGGGAAGACCCAAATGGCAGGACAAATGGAAAACCTGATGTCAATACCACTACTTTCTGAAGTGGACACAAAGGATGGGAAAATCCTCCATGAACTGGTGCAGCTCTTGAATGTAAGTTGTTGTTTAATACATTTTATAACTCATAAGATTTTCCAGAAGAACCATGTCATATGGATTTAAAAGACATGAGAGGGAGAGATTGAAGACCAAAGTGACATTTACTAAGGTACTCTTAAAAGGTAAAATTGTTTGTTTAATCATTGTCTTTGGTTGTGTTTTACAGTATGTGATGGTTGCTCCTACTCTGGACCGACAAGAACTAACAACAAAATTGCTGGGACTTTCAGAAAAGATTATTGACACTCTTAACAACCAGAAACCGAAAAACCCGTCATATGGAAAACAATTCACCGATGCCAATGAACAGCTGGAAAATGCCAAAGCAAGTGTATCGTCTGAACACGATTCTGAAGAAAGTGGATCGTCTGAACATGAAGGTATGTAATTGTTGACATCATGAGTCTACAGAAAGATTTCTTCTCACACATTGACAGACACTGATAAGCGACTCTCTCTCTCTTCACAGATTCTGACGACTCTTCTTCTATGGAGGTAAATGAAGAAGCTACTGAGATTGTAGTGAGATGAAAATGGAACTTATAGTATCTATAAATTTGTTCCTTCAGTACTGAACACATGCAGTCATAAGTAGAGCAGAAGCAGTCGTTACTAATATGAAGTCAAACTTCAGTGCAAACTTTCAGTTTTTCATGTGTACCATTTCTTTACTCAGAGCAGGTTCACTCTTACTTCATATAGAAATATGGTTAAACATTGTATTTGGGCTGATGTTTGAAGTCATAGATGACCAGATCAAACCTGACATTGCATGTCTCATTATTTTGTGAAAATCAGGAACAAGCACTACTGGAGCGCGTCAAAAACTTCACAGCGACGATCATGTCTTCCACCTCAGAGTATAAAGTGGAGGAGATCCTGGGCTCTGGTTCCTTTGGCATCGTGGTCCAGTGTTTGAAAATGCCCTCCAATGAAACGGTGGCGTTGAAAATCACCAAAGACAAAATGCATAGTAAGACCATCCAAGAAGCAAAAGAAGAGGTAACCCATTAAAACACTCATCACCACATTCATGTTTCTACAGCAGTTGGTTTCATGTGATCTTGTGTCATTCTAGGTGGCGATGCTGAACTCCCTGAAGGCTTTGGGCTCTAAACAATTCAACATTGTGAGCTGCAACGACTCCTTCATGTTTGATGGATTGTTGTGCCTTGAGTTTGACAAGCTGGATATCAGTCTGGAGGACTACATCACTGCTCAGCCGCCTCTTCAACTGAAAGAGATTCGTCCGATTCTCCAACAGGTTTCACCTTCTTATGTTCTTTTAGCGTTTTTACATTTTTTTTATCTCCTTTTATATCTCTTGATTTCATGTTTTGATTGACTAAAAATTCGCTGCTGCAACTTTCATGATAACATAGCTCCCATTTTAAAGTAAGAGGAAAGAAAAGATGAACGCTCCAGTAACGGATTAACACCGTGTTTAGGGCTTGTGGATTCATGTGTATCTGCAGTTTTTTGAATTGATAGTAAAAATAGAGAAGTTTTTGAAATGCATTTCATTTTCCTGTGGTTGTGTCTTCTGTTTCAGATGGCTGTAGCTCTGAGGTTCCTGAAGGACGACGGATTGATTCACACCGACTTAAAGCCGGAGAATATTATGCTGGTAGACCGTGTCCAACAGCCACTTAAAGTGCAATTAATTGACTTTGGTGAGGCGATGCGCGATCCTCAAGAATGGGTGGGAGCAACTTTCCAAACTTTGTTGTACAGGTATGAAAACCAGATCTGTTCTGCATATCTGGAACACATCTGGATCCGCACGCTGAGCTGACTTCTCAGTTTCTTTATCAAACCACCTCATAACCACCTTCCTGTTTCCGTGTCTTTTTCAGAGCTCCTGAGGTTCTGCTGGGAGTTCTTTGCAACTGCGCTATTGACGTCTGGTCATTGGGGTGCATCGCTGGAGAATTGCTGAGGGGAACTCCACTGTTTGAAATCTGGTCTGAAGATGAACTGGTCAGTAATACAATTCAGACAGAACACAAATACTCATTCCAACCTCTTTGACAGGAGTTGTAATAAGTCATTCATGATACGGTTTGTAGTCAGCAGTTTTAAGCACTTAGTTGTTGCATAGATGTGTAATACATCTTCTACTCAAATTAGTACTACAAATAATACATATTACCTGGAGTATTATTGCTGTGTCTTTTGAAAGCATACTCTGACACTGTGTTGACTCTGCAGATGGAAAAGATGGTATCCCTCATTGGCATGCCACCAGACAATGTGATGGAGCAAGGATATAATACTGATGTGTACTTCTATGAGACAAGCTCAAGCAAGTCGACCCAGGGTTGGGTTTCAAAGGTACTATTTGCTGTCTCTCTTTCAATTGTGTTAATAAGTGAAAGTTGTCTATTTTCTGTTGCCTTCTGCATCGGTAGTAAATTAATTCCTTCCTCCCTTCAGCCATCACATCGCCCCCACGACCCCAACGTGAAACTGCACCATCTTTTAAAGGTAGTTGAACTTTCTTGGAAAACATTTGTGTTTCGGAACAAGTTCAGTTGTTTTTGCTTTGCTTTTCTGTCCATGCTTTTTCTGTCCCTTCAAGGTCCCTGGTGAAATTCCAACAGGAGATGAGCAAGCTGTTGAGTGTGACCGGCTGTGCTTCATTGATTTGTTGGAGAAGATGCTCCACATGGATGCTTCGGAGAGGATCACACCAGAAGAGATCCTTTCCCATCATTTCATCACAATGAGCCATCTCAATCATCAAAGCTACAACAGCTAGTAAGTGTGTGTACAAGTATTCAATGCCATCGTGCAAAAAATATATGAAGTTGTTTTGAGCTTCATGATTGTTTCTCTTCCAGTGTGACATCTTCCATCGAATGCATGAAGGTCTGCAACAACTGGAGCTTTGATGGCGGAGAAGATGCTCAGCAATCCATCGCCAACACTCCCAACTCTTCTAACGCTGAGAGCAACATGGTGATCATGGAACATCCTCTAAACAGTGAGGAGGAGCCCTCAGTGCCAGGGGTCTTCATCAGAGGAGAGAACAGTTCACCTAAAGAAAGATATTTGGAGGTTCTGAACCGTTCAGAGTGTGTCAGCAGGTATTTTCCAAACTTTATCCCTCTGATGATTTTTTTGTATTTTGAACAACCCGACTGATATGCAGTGAAAGTAACAATCTTCTGTCTTATTTTGAAAGATCGCCAGGGCAAAATGAGGACGAGACTCGGTGCACGACTTCTGACTGCACGACTTCTGACTGCACGACTTCTGACTGCACCTCTGCCGCAAAGGAAAAAACCCCATTGGACAGTGACACGAGTAAGAACATCGATAACGAGACATCCTCTTAGGAAAATCATTGAAAAATAACTTAATCAGTTGGATGGGCTTTATTTTACATTTAGCTAACTTAGATAGCAGCACTAACCTTGGTTGATGAGATGTTTAACCAGCGTTGTCATTTAATTTTTCAGAATTCAGCACACCAGAAACGGAGAATAGCTTGTCGCCATACAAATACTGTGGCAGAGAGAGGAATGTTGAGGATGAATACCTGGAGACATCTTCGACCAAACACATGGAGGTCTTCAGCAAGGGCAGCGTTGATGGAGAGGAAAAGGTTCAGCCTTCTTCCTCCAACACCACCGGCTCTGACAGCAACCATCTGACCAGGAAACATCCTCTGTCTGAGCTGTGCCGTGAGGACCAAGTAAAACAGCTGATGGCTGTAATGAAAGAAAGGAATGAGAAAATTGAGGAGCAGCTAAGAAAAGGAGAAGATTTCCTGCTGCGTGCAAGGATGAACAACCTTGTGATATCAGGACTTGACTTAACCCATTGTACCTCTGTACAGACTACAGCAGGTGACAGGGAGGGTGAGGCTGCACTAAGAGCTGAACGCCACACATTACAGCAGCAAGTCATTGACTTCTTCAGTAGCAAAGACATTCTGATAGACAGGCAAAATATATCTCTTTGCCACACTGGGCCCCAAAGACAAGACCACAGGTCCAGCATCATCGTTCGCTTTGTGAATAGAAAACACAAAGATGAGGTGTTAAAGCAGTCGGAAAAATTGAAGGGCACAGGGGTAACTGTAGAAGAGCATCTGATTGAGAGAAACGCCAAAATTGCAAGGCAAGCTAGAATCCTGAAAGAAGAAAGGCGGATTCAAGACACTTGGACGAGCAACTGCAATGTAATGATTCAACTAAATGGCCTGCCGGAGCTGGCCACAGTGATCATAGTCGGAGACATCAGAGAGCTGGATCCATACAACCGGGAGGATGAATCACATGTTGGAGAGGTGGATTAGGGTGGTTATTAGGGTCCGAGCACTGACAGTGCATATGACCCTATTGAAACCGTAGGATTATCAATTCTTATTCTTATTCTTATCATCGTTGTTATTATTATCGTTATTGTTAATATTAATATTGTTGTTATTGTTAATATTATTATTACTGTTGTTATTGTTAATATCATTATTATTATTATCATCGTTGTTATTATTATCGTTATTGTTAATATTAATATTGTTGTTATTGTTAATATCATTATTATTATTATTATCATCGTTATTGTTAATATTAATATTGTTGTTATTCATTCATTCATCCATCCATTTTCTCCCTCTTATCCGTTTCCGTGTCGCGGTGGTGTCAGTCTGAGCACCGTCACCCAGATCACATTGCACCGATTAAGAACCTTCCTGCAGGTGGTGAGCCCATGGGAAGGTGACGCCCGGGACTATTGTTGTTATTGTTAATATTATTATTGTTGTTGTTATTGTTATTGTTAATATCATCATTATTATTATCATTAGCATTATTGTTAATATTATTATTATCGTTATTGTTAATATTGTTGTTATTGTTAATATTATTATTGTTGTTGTTATTGTTAATATCATTATTATTAGCATTATTGTTATTGTTAATATTAATATTGTTGTTATTCTTAATATTATTGCTATTATTATGATTATTGCCGCCGGCCCCCCCCCAACTCTCTCCCTACCTCCCCTACCCAAACCAAGGTGTGTTTCCAATGTTTGTATCTCCCCTCCAATCTATCTCTCTGTCTATTCTATCCCTTCCTCTCCTCCATCCCCTCCCCCCAACCGGTCAGCAGAAAGCCGCCACCTCTGAGTCAAGCAAAGGTTTCTTCCTGTTAGAGGGAGTTTTTCCTTTCCACAGTCGCAAATCAATCTGCTGCTCATGTGGATTTGTTGGGTTTTTCTCTTTTCTCTGTTAAAAGCATCTAGAAATGACTGTGTTGGTATTTGGTGCTATATAAATAAAGTTGAATTGAATTGAACTGAATTGAATTATTATTATCATCATTATGATTATTCTTATTATTATTCTTGTTATTATTCTTATTATTTGGGGGAGTTACACATGTGACTTGCGAAATGGCTCAACGGCGCCACCTGCAAAATTGGAGAAAGGTAGCCCCAGAATCCCATTTCACCAAGAGCTCCGAAAATCAGCACACAGGTAGTAACAGGCCAAGACAAACCAAAATCTCTCTTACGGCCAAACCAAAAACTCAACATGTGAAGACCGCTGCCGAGCGCCGCCGCGATTTTCTTGCTGATTCGTGATCTGCATTTGGGCGTCTTACCCGGAAAATATGAATTTTGACTGGATAGCGTCGCAGAATTCCTCGAGATTCCCTCGAATTACGTAGTCGGGAAACTCCTCGTCAACCGCCATTTAGAATTTTTCTCTTCAGCGAACATTCAGATCGTCACCAGAACGTATTAAAAACTCACTCCACTTTAACACTTAAAAACAACGTCAATAGTGACGCTTTTGAAAGGTAAAACGACGTATTTTTGATTATTTTGACTTTCCAATCCTAAAGTTTCATAACCTTTTATGGTTCAGAAAAAAAGTTAACTGAGCAGGAAGAGGAAGAGGAAGAGGAAGAGGAAGAGGAAGAGGAAGAGGAAGAGAGACACGATTTGATTTGTTATTGACCAATATAATAAAAAAAACATGACACACATTTACCAGGTTATTAAAAAACCATCCATCCATCCATCCATCCATCCATGTATCCATCCATCCATCCATCCATTTCATTCATTCATTCATCCATTTTCTTCCGCTTATCTGGGGCCGGGTCACGGGGGCAGCAGTCTAAGCAAGGAAGCCCAGACGTCCCTCACCCCAGACACGTCCTCCAGCTCTTCCGGTGGGACCCCAAGGCGTTCCCAGGCCAGCCGAAAGACATAGTCTCTCCAGTGTGTCCTAGGTCTGCCCCGAGGCCTCCTACCAGAGGGACATGCCCAGAACACCTCCCGAGGGAGCCGTCCGGGGGGCATCCCAAACAGATGCCCAAGCCACCTCAGCTGGCTCCTCTGGATGTGGAGGAGCAGCGGCTCTACTCCGAGCTCCTCCCCGGTGACTGAGCTCCTCACCCTATCTCTAAGGCAGCGCCCAGCCACCCTACGGAGGAAACTCATTTCAGCCGCTTGTATCCGGGATCTCCTTCTTTTGGTCAGGACCCAAAGCTCATGACCATAGGTGAGGGTAGGAACAAAGATCGTCTGGTAAATCGAGTCCATAAAAGTTATGAACAGAACCGGAACAAAGGACAGCCCTGCCGCCACGACAGGCACCAGAGACCCTGTGACTACATCTCAGTTTTCCACTGGTTCTACATCTTTGCAACCAACTGCCATGGCAGCATCGGGCTCTTCACAAGGATGAGCATCCTTTTTGTTTTGGCTTTCTGCACTTTTTGTAGTCATGAGTGACGCTTCTGCTGCTGTTTCAGTCCTTCTTTCAGAAGTTGCATCCTCTTTTCCTTCGTGTTTTGAAGCACAAATCCGCATGTTGCCTTCGATGAAGGAGAGATGGCAAGCGATGAACCGATCCACTCTTGTAGGTAGTTTTGTATGTTTGAAAAGGCCACGCTTAATGTTTTTGAACTCTGCTTCAACAGCGGCCGAGCTTGCGGTGATGTCAGTGGCTTGGAAGAAAGGGACCATCACTCCTGTCCACAGTGGTAAGTAGCTCACCAGTCTTATTATTTGCGGAATGATCTCGGGGAGATAGTGGATATTGTCTCGATCCCCATCAGCCATGGCAAGCGACCTGCTGTTCTCACATATTTCTGTTACCCACTGTTTTAGGACAGTCTGGATCGGATCACATGGCTCGGCTTCTCCCAGTTCTTTTCCCTCTCCATCTGGAGGTACGACAGACATTTCTGCAATGAGGGCTTTCAGGCATTTTTTGCAGATCTCTGATATGAGAGGCACTCGCAGAGTGCCAGAGCAGTGGGAGCATGTAGCACTTGTTTTACATGCTCCAGTGACTGTCATTTGATGAGGTGTGTCATTACCCTAACAAAATAATCTTTTATGCGTGGTGTTTTGCAGACTGCTTCCCTTGTAGGACACCAAAGCACTCGCTGATGTAAGCTTTTAAATCACGGTGAGAAGTAAAAGCCTTCACTAGAGCACCAAGAAAAGCCAGAGAAAAATCACTCACGACTTCTTTTGGCACTGGTGCACCTGCACGGATCCACTCTGTGAGCCGGTGTGCTATTGCACCTGTATCATGCCTTTCTGACAGCATCTGGACCACAGCGACACCGGAGATGTTGGGGCCTGTCAGGACTCCTTGATATAGGAATATGTGTCCAGATGGGCCAGTTGGTCTTGCCAGTTTTTTCACCACTGAGCCTGTCGCGTCAAAACACACTCTGTGGGGAGTTTTCTTTGCAACTGTTTTGTCCGTGTGCATTTGCGTCTGACTACAGTAGTGGCAGAAAAACTGTAGTCCCATGTCTCTGATGCCACCACTGTATTTTAACAATTGAAGTGACGTTATTGGCTCTTTGTCACTCAATTCCATGTCATTTCTCTCTTGCTTTGCTTTCCGCAGGGGAGCCAAAGTGGGTAGACGGCTCAGCTCTGGATCTCCAAAATCCATCAGTTTGGCAGCCTGTGATGCTCGCCATACATGGGGTTCCTTCCTGCCCTCACACAGTTCTGTGGCTACCTGCACACGCACGTGTCCGGACATGAAGCGCTTGCAGTGACCTGTGTGCTTGGACTCATTGATGTTTTCAATATTGCACTTCAGGATCATTGGGCAGTTGTGTGCAGGCTCTTTCTCACATTTAATTTCAAGATGGCTGAGACACTCTTTGCCTCTTATCGCTGTATAATTTGTTCTCTGTGAGGGATAGACCTTGGCTCTTTTGAATACAAATGTACATGTGCTTTTAACTTCTTTCCAGATATGTTCGTTTATAATATGAGTCCAGATGCCAGGCTTCAAAATTGTATAATCCCTCTTTTGTGTTGAACACTTGTCCTTGTACTCCACTTCTTCAGGAATAAACTGTATCCACTTATCAAATAGAACATGAAACAAGAATTCCTGAAGAATACTTGAGAAAAGGAACCTGACTCGGTTGTTTCAGTGTCACTCGTTTCTGGATCTGTGGTGTGACTAGTGAACCCTAAAGCCGTCCAGACATTGTATCTGTTTAATTTCACAACAGTGTACAAGGCCTTTGCAGAGATCCTGATGTCCAGCTGCTCTCTCAGCTCAGTCCAGACTCTGGCCTTAGGGTGTGGCGATGCGTCCCTCATCCAGAAGTATGTCCTCCTTTGCTGAGCAGACAGCTTCCAGAAGGGAATCTCAGTCAACTGCTGGCTGTTTGGGCATCTAGCTGAAGGAGTTAAAAGGAGGAGAGTTAAAACATTAAAGTTAGTACTAACTAAACACATTTGCTAACAACTTTAAGAACTTTATTAGTCACTCACGAGGGGAAATTAACATGGAAACCATACTATGCTAAATGGGATGAAATTTAAAACATTGATTTATATTTCAAAGAAACTAGAAAGTACATGGAGGCTTGTTGTGGTTGTAGGAAAGTTACAAATATACTTGAGTATGTAAGGGTCCCTCTTGTGTCTGTCAAGTCTGCCATTTCCAGTCATTTACCTGTTTGTCTCTTCCTGTTTGTCTCTTCCTGTTTAATTTTGAAGTCTGTCTCATCTGTTTACACCTGTTCTCACCCCCCCGTGTTGATTTGTATCACCTGTGTCTTCCCTTGTGTATTTAAGCCCCTCTTCCTCTTCTCTTGGTGCTCAATCATCATTTGTAGCTTGTCTCGTGACCGCAGCCTTCCCCTTGTGTGATCTTTGGATTTACATCTGTTCCTGACCTATGCCTGTTTTTTGACTGCTCTCCTTTTTGGCTCTCCCTTCTGGTTTTGTAGGCCTTGTTTAAAATAAACTCTGTTAACAACCTGATCTGAGTCCGAGTCTGCTTCTGGGCTCACCACACTCCGTGACAGAATAGTGTTGAATTTTTTGACATCGCTGTAAAGATGCAACCAGGTCATTAAAATGATTACAAATAGTTCTTTTATTTTTTTGTCCATTTTTCTTTCCATTCTTCGGGCCTCAGTCCAATGTTGGGTTCTTAAATTGGCCCTCAGCTATGAAAACTTTGAGAACCCCTGTTGTCGAGTTTACACCAACCAATCTAAGTAGTTATTACCAACTATTCTCACTAACCTGTTATGGATCTAGTGCAGTCAAATGAAAGATTTTTTCTTTTTTTCTCCAATTGGCCCAGCCCCATTTACTTGAATAGCACCGGGGGAGAGCTACAGGCCGGTAATGTTTGAATCTATGTACTTTCTTTTACAGTGTACTATATGTAAATCCAAGGTAAATCTAATTGGTTTGTTTGCATTCATGAGATTTGCCATTTTTATAGTGTCTAGTCACAGCATCATCTAAATGAGAAGAGATGTGTTCCCACATGTCTGAAATAAACTTGTTCAATTTAATTCAAAAAGGAATGTAGTTCTATAAAGTCCATATTGTATTAACTGAGTAATGTACTTACCTTGAAATCAGATTCACAGCTGGGCCTTGAATCAAATCTTTTTTAATCGTTGCAGAACGTGCTTGACTGTATTTGTAAACAGTGAATTTTCTCCAAACTCCCATCCCCCAACCCATTAACCTGTATCACTCCGCCCCCTCCCCACAACACGTGTGGCACAAAGTAGTCCTAACTATTTAAACTGATGTTCACCCAAAAGAGAATTAAAAAGTTATGCCACATCGTCTATTGATAAACTTGTTATATCTGATAAACAAAAGCAGCGCAAATGATGTTTTCTGTTTCAGCAAAAGCAGCATTAGCAGTAAATAGTTGGACTATTTTCACTCAATTTCGAGAATGTGGGGGGCTGTGTGACGTTATAGTTTCATAATAAACTTGCTCTTGTCACAAACCCAAAGGACAAGACCCCAAAAATAGACACACAACAATAATCCGTTTTGAAAAACTCTTTATTTCAAAATCTCTGTGAAGTAACAAGTGAAGGTTTCCAGGGGAAGATCCGGATGGAGGTGAGAACGGCGAACTGAGGTTCAAAAACCTAAAGTTGAGGCGCGAGGAAGAAAAAGACCGTGTTGCAGCAGGGAACACTGACAGATACATGAGAAGACAAACTGTTAGATGGTGAAAACCAGAGAAGCACAAACGTTATTTCTTTCAGCACAAAGCAGCACTAATGATTGAGACTATTTTTATTCTTTTTGGACAAAGTGGAGCGTGAACTTAGAAGTTGCTTTGTTGCTGCTGCACGGTGCGCGCGCCCTCCGCCTCGCACCCGGGCGCGCGCACGCGTGCAGGCCTTTTCTAATATTTAATATCTTAAAAATTAAAGCAGCACAAACGTTATTTCTTCCAGCACAAACTGCGCTAATGCAGCACTAATGATTGAGACCATTTTTGTTCAATTTGGACGTTGACGGGGGTCTGAGTGAACTTAGATTGACCTTTTAAATATTGTTTAATAGCTTCATAACCAAACCAGCACAAACGTTTGGGACTATTTTCACAGATAGGGGGGCAGCTCCACGGAGCTCTGACACAACGCTCCGTACATACATTACTGGCGTGCGCGGGCACGCTCCCGGAGCCGCCGTGCGTGGCCGCGCACGGGGCGGCGCCGCTCCCTGTTTGCCATAGTCCCGTCGCCACACCGGAGCTCCGAACGGAGAGAGTCCCGCACCGGCTCCTGAAACCCGAACATTCCTCCTGAAGGTAAGACCCGCGGGTCCGGTCCCCCAGAGCACTGCCCCCCCCGGTCTGCCCGTTAACCAGCGCGAGCTCAGGCTAATATTAGCCGCTGGCTCCCGTTCGATGGATTGTCTCCCGGTGAACGGTCCTCGGCCACCCCGGTGAATTAGCTCCGTCCCACGGCCTCCATCCCTGGTTCTTCCCGCGGTCTACAGCCCGGTTAGCGGAGCCTGTTTCCCGGAGAACCTCCATCGTCCTCCTCTCTGGTCCCAGCCGGTGAGCAGTGTTCCGGTCGGTTGTCAGAGCGCTCCGTTAGCCGGTTCTCGACCGCTTCTAGTCCCCGGTCCTATTGTCTGGTCCCTCCCAGGGTCTGCAGGCCGGTTAGCGGGGCTTGTGTCCCGGTGAACAGTCCCCGGTCCTCCTCTGGTCCTACCGGGGGTGTGCAGGGTCACTTTCCGTTTCTTTCTCTGGTCCCACCCGGTGAGCGGTACCCGGGTTGTCAGAGCGCTCCGTTAGCCGGTTCCGGACCGTTTCTATCCCCGCTCCTACCGACTGGTCCCTCCCGGGATCCACAGGCCCGGAAGTCCACTTGAAGCAGCTTGTTTGATGTCACCGGGTTCGTTTGTTGGAGCTGCTTCACCTCCGCAGCTGGCGGGGCGGGGCGGGGCGGGGCGGGGCCCGGGGGGGTACAGGCCCCATGGAGCCTCTGTGGGCCGGTTTAGACCTAAACTGAACCCGGTTTAGATCCGGCTTGGACCTGGTCTGGGGGTGATGTGGTCTGTCAGTATTCAGAAGAAACCTGGTTTCTGGATGAGAACCACAGACTGAAGCTTCTGCTGGACTGCATCATGTTCTTCCTCACTCTTCCTCTCGCTGTGATGCAGCTCAACTCCTCATCAATGAACTGATCGGTGAGGAGAACCTCTCCGGTCTCACAGCGGAATTCATGAAACCTCAAACTGTCTTACAAACATGTCTAACGTTGGGTCCAGTCAGAACATTTCCCATATGACTCGTCATCACTTCTCCAGAGTTCATTTCGAAGTGAAGGGAGGCTTGAGAGAGAGAATTTGTCCAGACAGAGTAGATTGAACCCAAACCCTGGAGACGTGAAGCGTTCTGAGGTTCTGTAGCCACATCCAACATCCGACATCCAACATCCGACATCCGACATCCAACATCCAACAACTGCTTTGATTTTCTGCTCTTTTGTTCCGGAGAAGATTCTGTTGAACCTGAAATCTACTTTTATTGTTCCGGCTTTGGCTTCATTGTTGGAGTCAATCCGTTTAGTTTTTTTTTTTTTTTTGGGGGGGGGGGTGGGGGGGATCTTGGGGGTCTCCATAGGTTGGTAACTTTTGCTTTAGCAGCATTTGTGACATAGTTTTCACGCTGTGGGATCAGTTCTAACAATGTAGTCATCAGATTAAGAACCTGGAGATTATTTCAAGGAGACGAGGAGCTCGGGGTTGGTCTCTGTAACAGTGTGTACCAGGCCAGGGCAGGTTTTCCTCCGTCTCCACTGACAAAGGTTGTGGATTGTATCAAAAGACCCATAACTAAGGCTCTGTTTTCCACGACAAGGAATATGAGTGTATCTGCAAAACCTTCTTCACTTTTGGGGGGTCCGTTTACACAACACCAGTGTGTGGATCCACTGCATCCGAGAAGTTTTTACCTCGGCTCTCAAGGTGGACAGATTCTTTTATGGTCTTGATTCCCTCCTGCAGAGACTGCCGGAAGCGGCGAAGTGCTTCTACTGCGTTTGTGCATCACTCCCCCCACCCTCCCTCCTGTCGAAAATAGTTCCTGCTCATGCACCTGTAAACCAACATGGCGGGCCCGGAGAGGTATGACTCGTTATTCTAGTTTTATCGTCCATATCAGTAGTTTTATAGTTGAGACTCTCCCCTGATGGCGTCCGATGCTTCATCAGTCCATACGAATGTTGGTTTCTCTCGATTTTGTTCACGTTCATAGCGTATTGTTCTCTGCACACATGTCTGTGTGGTTTCCTTACAAAAACAAGCAACAGCGCCCTCCCATGTCCCGGCATACTAACTACATTGTTGTCAGTGTGTCGGCTGCTGCAGTATAAACGCAGCACTTTTTTTTAATAGATTAGGCGTTGTTGTGTAAACGGCGCCTAGCGGTTATGATTTTATGTCACTGCTCCGTTGAGGTACCTAGCACAATGGAACGGTTCCCATATGGAGGAGGTACAAAGCAGCCGTCTGCTGATTGGTCGTGACGATCGTCACTCTGGACAAGCCACAATATTTTAATGTCTCATCGGCCATAAACCCTCTGTTGTTGTTTTCATTCGCCGCGTTGTGCACACTGGTTGTTTAGTTGACTGGGTTTATTGAAATGTCGGCACTACACAGCATTGCAGTCTTTCAACGAGGTGCAGACGCTCCTCTCAGTAACAGGAGAGGAGCTGGATGCTGCTGTTCACAATGAGAACATTTTGCTGTGTCACAGAGGCTCACAACTTTACCCGGACGGCCGCCTGAGCTTTGGCCGAAACTTCTGCGTTGGTTCCGCCACGACTGTTATGTAATGACGTCACAAACATGCGTCGTTCACAACCCCACAAACATTTTAACTGTACCCTCTGTAGTGGGACCACGCAACAGAGTTGGGTCTGGGTGTGCTTTGCCGTACAGTACCGTACCGCAGTAGGACTGAGGCATGAGAGGAGCTCCAGCATCTTTAACCTTCAGCCTGCACAGATTGATTGTTGGACGTCTGTGTCCACACTAGCTGGACCCACCAGACGAGGAGGAAGACGTCTGTGTCCACACTAGCTGGACCCACGCGACGAGGAGGAAGACGTCTGTGTCCACACGAGCTGGACCCACCAGACGAGGAGAAAGACGTCTGTGAGCACTTCCTCCAGCTTAGTCAGCGTGAAGTTGACTTCCTGCCAACAGCTGGAAGCAGGCAGTTCTGGGTCGGCAGTAGGGATGGGAATTGATACGATTGTTCCGATTCCATTTTTGATTCTGTTTAATGATTCAATTCTTTATCGATTCTCTTATTGTGTTTTTTTTTAAAAAGGAGAATTAACAGGTAGATTACTAGGGGTGGGAATTGATAAGATTTTATAAATTCTCCCAACAATTCCTGAGTATTTTGTTTGAGGGGAAAAAAAGTAGTTTTACAGTTTTCTGCACCAAAAGGAACAATTTTATTTTTTCCAAACATGAAACTTGAATTATAATTTTTTCCTTAAAAAAATAACGATCAAATGTGTATTTGCCTTCATTGGATGCCCCCCGTGGAATTTACACTTCAAATTTTGTGCTGTTGACCAGTGAACCCTCTCTGGGAGGTCGGAGACTGGAGAGGAATGAGGAAGTGATGTACGAGGAGGAACACGTTCTCTCGATCTGCAGGGAATCCTGTGTTTTCATATTGTGTTGGTTCTTTATTAGACGGGATATTCAACACAGAATGATGTAATACATAGATATACAGTGGTTACCCTCTACTAGATTAGGGAGTCACGGCGCAGGTTGTTTTGACTATCAGAGTAAACCGGAGTACCGGAGGAGAACCAGCACACAGAGAGAGAACATGAAAACCACACAGAAAGGCTCCTGCCGGGATTTGCACAGAGACTTTTATTTTTTTAACTGGACCTTGTGGCTGTGAGGCAAGAGGCTGTGGACTCTGTGGATTCAGGACGTGGTGAGAGGAACATGTATTACTGTATCCTATTATTTAGTCGTTTATCGTCTCCCACTTTAGACCTTCTTCCTCCATGTTTTCTCCTGGCTGAAGGAGGTCTGGTCACAGTGTGACGTCATGCAACGTACCGCAACGCGACTTGACGTCGTGTCGGGAAATGAATCGTTAAGAAGAATCGATCACATTTAAGGTGTACGATTCCCATGGAATTGATCAATTGGAACCGGTTCTCAGTCAGAACCGGTTTTTGATTCCCATCCCTTGTCGGCAGCGTCTCTCACACTGTCAGTTATACTCCGCAAACCTTTCATCGTCCTGATGCTTCTCTCAGGAACACGTAGGAACACGTGTGGACTGCAGGAAAGAAGCAACTGAAAGCAGAAGATGAAGAAAATCCATCTCCACAGGCTGTCAGAGTCTCCTGAAGGGACAGGAAGAAGAAGCTCTCAGGAACAACCTGTGATTTCTCACTACAGAGATCCAGCAGTTATGTAAAGTGTTGATTAGAAACCTTTGTTGTTGCCCCTCGGTCCAGTCGGGGGCGTCAACATTCATGCGAGCAACAGGAATTGCGACCAGCTTCTGGACCCTGCTCAGGCTTGTTTATGGCCGCTGCTCCTCGCCGCCTCGCTCCTTCACTGCTGCTAGACATTCCTGTGACGCTGCTAGTCCGGGCAGGTCGAGGAGCACGCAGCTCCATGATCGCAGCTCTGGGTTCACGTCCGCTCCTTTTGCCTTCTTTAGTATTTTCTACTGATGGAGGTTTTATTTACATGCAGCTCAGCCACCAAACACTTGCAGCCTCCACTCCCTCATGCAGTCCAGGTCACAGACGGACGACTTGGGTCAACGTGACGGCACCAAAAATTAAATTGGGGGAAAAAAGGAACTTCTCGTCTGTTGGATCGGACCAACCGGGTCTCACATCTTTTCCTTCCTTCTGCTAGAAACCAAACGGGACGTCCAAACCTGCATCAACGTTCAGAACACAACCTTCATTTCCTCCCTGCTGTCTCACCCACCGGCAGGAGTTCTTCACCTGTCTGGTCACAATGTTATGGCCCATCACTGTAGAAATGACCGTCCTGGAGTGACTCCTGAGCAGAAACGGTAGAAAATGTCTGGTATTTCTTCGTTGTAAAGCTCTTTTGCTCTGAATCAAAGACATTGGTGCCACATTTCTAAGATCCGCTTCATGCATTAGTGGGACAGGCTTGTTGAAGCTTTTCTTGGCTGTTGACTCTGGTTTGAGGACTGGGTGAAGAAACCGACTTGTTGGCAGTTGATTTTCCAAACAGCAGCTCAGTGTTTGAATGACGCGTCCAAACTCTGGCCAGATCCTGGTAACAGGAAGTGAATATCTGCAGGTGTGGCTCCCCAGTGGGAGATGAAATCTCCTTCAACTCTGCTGGTTTTTCCACTCTTATCTTCTCAAGTTGTTGTTGTGACTGTGGAGGGACTCCAGTGGTTGAATAGCAGTGATGAGAGCGGCCGGTGGTCCTGGGTTAAAGTCTCAGTGGAGACTGGAGGCTTTGGAGGGACGGCCTCATGAGAATGACACGTAAACACGGCTCTTCCTGCTTTTGTTTGAGCACAGAGAGCCGATCCCGAGAAGAAGACCACCTCGACCTCAGAGAAACCAGAACCAGCGACGCCCCGGAGGATCAGTTCATATCTGAGTTTACGGGACATGAAGTGACATTTAGAGCAGACAAACGTTAAAAACAGAACTTCAACGTGACGAGTGATCAGTGTTTCTAATACCTCGGGAAGCCCGGTTGTACAGTGATGGTAGAAATAGTTGAACACTTTCTCTCCGGTACTTAAAGGCATTGACTTGATTTTTAATACATGTTTATATTTTAGTGACTAAAAAGGATTCAGGAAAATGTAATTATTGTAATTTTATCTTCTTCTTTTGTGGATATCGTGATAAAGAGTAAGAGATCACAGATTTAGTTTTAGGTTTTGTCCCAAAGAGAGAAGTTTAGTCATTAAAACATCTCAAGTAGTTCAGAATAAACTCAGAATGGTGAATAGATTTGATGTAAACTTTTTGTCTCATGGTTACTGTTGATGCCCATTGATTCAAGTGTCGGTGAATGGAAATCCAGGCTAGATTTAAAACGCTGCCCCCTGCAGGCCGAGTAGTGCAGCGCAATGCTGTTTGTCTTCCAGTAAATCCTATTAAAATGTTTTGTGTGCCACAGTAAATGAATATTTCTCCAGCAGTAATGCTGGCGGTGAGGCTGTCTCTCTGTTTCCAGGTTTTAATCAAAGCTTCTTTCACTAAAGTGTTGGAAGTTGAGGTTTGTTGAAGCGCTGCAGCTCAGTTTGTCCGTCCATCTTCACATTGTTGATGGAAGCGTTGTGCCACAGGGAGCTTGTTTCCTCCTGGGTACCGTTCTAGTAGGTTGGACTGGCCGGACGTCTTTCAGTGGCTCTTTGCTGCTTGACACTGTCCAGACTCCGTCCATAAACTGGTGCTGTTGACCAGCGGCCGTCGTTTCATCGCGGTCGATGCAGCCTCTGAACATCTCTGTGGTCACACTTCTGTTGTGCCAAAAGTTCACAATCTTTTCCCTGTGACCCAGATCTCACACACACACACACACACACACACACACACACACACACACACACACACACACACACACACACACACACACACACACACACACACACACACACACACACACACACACACACACCTCCCCCGCTCTGCATCCAGTGCAGCCTGACGTCTCGTCACGACTCCCTGAGAGAAACGAGTCACTGCAGCGTTCGTCCAACAGGACAGAAGCTTCTTCCAGACACTTCCACAGTCCGGACCGTCACACACTCTTTCTCACCCCCCCCCTCCATCCCTCCGTCTCCAGACACCCAGACATGGCTGACGATGAGGCGACTCCTGAGCAGCTCGCAGCCATCGCCGCCGAGAACGAGGAGGTGGAGACGGTGAACTACAAGCCGCCGGCCCAGAAGACGGTGCAGGAGATCCACGAGCTGGACAAGGACGACGAGAGTCTGCGCAAGTACAAGGAGGCTCTGCTGGGACCCGGGGTCAGCCTGGCAGGTGTGTGCACATGTGTGTAGAAGAGACATTGTCTTAATCCAGGGAACCTCTGCTGACCTAAATATGATCGGCACATTAAAAAAACTTTGAACTGAACTGGGCTTCTCTCAGCTCACATGCTTCAGGATCAGTTCAACATTCAGTCAGTAGAATTCAAATCATTGTTAGAATCATCGAAATCATTATTATAGTTTGTGATTCTCACGAAGCAGGAAACATTCAGAAATACTTAACGTGGATTAGTT
Organism: Lipophrys pholis; assembly: GCF_963383615.2. Classification (NCBI taxonomy): domain Eukaryota; kingdom Metazoa; phylum Chordata; class Actinopteri; order Blenniiformes; family Blenniidae; genus Lipophrys; species Lipophrys pholis. The sequence continues at coordinate 1,234,527 of NC_137628.1, read as the reverse complement.
GTCCGATGACATGAGTTTTCTAGTGTTTAGTTCTACAACAGGAAAGGTTTTCACATCACTTACAATTCTTTTCCACCTTTTTATGATTCTCCCTCATTTCCCATGATGCAGTTTGATGCAGCAAGAAGCTGTACACACACACACACACACACACACACACACACACACACACACACACACACACACACACACACACACACACTGCATGTAAGAGTTGAGTGTTAAATGATCTTCTTGGACAACCAGCTGACAATCCTGTGTGTTTCTTCGATCCCGGTTTCAGATCCCAGCTCTCCAAACGTCCTAGTGACCCGGATGAGTCTGCTCTGTGATGCCGCCCCCAACCCCCTGGTCCTGGACCTGCAAGGTGAGTCAGTCCCTGTCTGGACTCGTCTTTTACCTCTGCGGGGCCACGGCAGCGTCTCTGGAGACGTGTTTTCTTCGTAACTCTGCAATGGCTTCGTTAGACTCTGATGTGATGTGTTTCACTGAGCGGCTGTCACTCAGACCCGGAGCGGCTGTCACTCAGACCCGGAGCGGCTGTCACTCAGACCCGGAGCGGCTGTCACTCAGACCCGGAGCGGCTGTCACTCAGACCCGGAGCGGCTGTCACTCAGACCCGGAGCGGCTGTCACTCAGACCCGGAGCGGCTGTCACTCAGACCTGGAGCGGCTGCAGTCCTCTCCTGGTTTGGCTCTCGATGGGAACAGTGTTCTCATGGTTTTACTCCAGCGAGGAGCTCGCAGACGCTCCAGCTCTGGATGTAGTTCTGCGCCAGCTGGCCCACATTAGAACCAGATCAGAACATTCTGTCCCGGGTGTCTCTCCAGTCTCTCTCCTCTCAATACAGTTTCCTCGCTCTGGAAAGAAAAGAAAAGAAAAACAACTCGCATTTCCTGATTCTGATTCCTTCAGGAAAATAGATTTTTTTAATTTTTAGTTGTTTGGTTTACGGTCACTGAAGGTCTGCAGAGGATCCTTAACCACAGTTACTTCCTTCCTGAGTACTGTAGTGACCTGGGTTGGGATTAGATACTGAAATCATAACTTGTTACTACATGTCAGTACTATGTGGAGGAAGATGCTCTATAATCTAGATGTTAGTGGAGGGAGGTGCTCTCTAATCTGGATGTTAGTGGATGAGGGTGCTCTATAATCTGGATGTTGGAGGAAGAAGATGCTCGATGATCAGGTTGTTGGATGAGAAGGATGCTCTATAATCTGGATGTTAGTGACGGAGGATGCTCTATAATCTGGATGTTGGAGGAGGAGGATGCTCTATAATCTGGATGTTAGTGAAGGAGGATGCTCTATAATCTGGATGTTGGGGGATGAGGATGTTCTATAATCTGGATGTTAGTGAAGGAGGATGCTCTATAATCTGGATGTTGGAGGAGGAGGATGTTCTATAATCTGAGCCTCTGTTCTGCTCATTAGTCAGTGTGACTTTGGTTCTAGTTCAAAAAGAAGAATCCATTTATATTCCAATAAAGACGACAGCCACATCCAGAGCTTTCAATAATCCACAGCTGCAGTTTGATTTGGATTTTCTTCCATTTTTTAAAATTGTCCTTCACGTTCCTGTTTCTTATATTTCATCTTCGCAGCTCGTCTTTGTTTCAAAATCCAGTCTGGATCAATCAGTTTTGGGTTTTTAAGGCAGTGATGTGACAAATCTCTTCTCTTCAGACTTTGTTCTGTTACATTTAATATTCAGAGTCTGTAAGTCTTAGAATTCATGAAGTCCAAATCCTGATGTGTGTGTTCAGAGTATAAAGGTTCCAAGAGTACCAGATTAAAGTGTGTTTGTGTTTGTGTTCTGCCAGGAGACCTGGAGGCCTTCAAGAACCAGTCGTTCATCCTGAAGGAGGGAGTCGAATACAAAATCAAGATCGGCTTTAAGGTGAGAGCCTCACTCACTGATTCCGGCCGGGACGAGAGAAAGAACACTGTTATTACCATCTGCTTCAGTTGGTTTTGTGCTGGACGCCTCCGGATGCTTCCGTCAGCTCTGTGAAACTTTGTGTCCTCAGGTCAACAGGGAAATCGTCTCGGGTCTGAAGTACGTCCAGCAGACGTACAGGAAAGGAGTGAAGAGTGAGTCACAACCTTTCCTTTCACCTCTTTTCACTCTTTTTATTGATCCGGCACCGATCCACCTGAACCGACTGAGCAGCATAGGAAGAAAGTTCTAGAGAACCAGAACCAGGCTGAAGATAGTGAGAGGAAAGAGAGAACCAACAGGTTGACCCTCACATCTGGCTCTGTTCCACTTGTCCCGACTCAGCCTCACTTCTTTTCCTTTACAATGGAGTACGACCACGGTGTGGGCGGAGCTTTTCCCCGTGGCGTCCAGTCACCCTGGGAGCGAGCCTGCGTTGGTTATCAGCTCAGGAAATAAATTAAATAGTAAATCTTTTTATTCATTGGCGATAATATCACAAAATGTGGATCATTACGATCGTGCTTCGCTGTCCGGTGTTTCGGATTAACTGGTGCCCCTGTTAACTGGTGACTTCTGCCAACAACCGTTAGCAGCAGCTGATGTTAAAATACGACAAACAAACACGACGACACTTTAATGGAAATGCGGTTAAACGACGTTCACCAGGACGGCTACGGATTTCTAACATCTGCTGTGAAAAGGGGGCGCTTGAGGAAGCGGGTCTCCAGTTAACAGGGAAACCGGTTAATCTGAAACACTGGTGGGTGGGAGGGAGGGAGGGAGGGGGGGGAGGGAGGGAGGGAGGGGGAGGGGCTTCATTCAGAAAGTGACCATGTGGCTCAAACACTCTCCTCTGTGGCCAGTTGACAAATCGGACTACATGGTGGGCAGCTACGGCCCGCGGCCCTCCGAGTACGACTTCCTGACCACTTCGGAGGAGGCTCCTAAAGGCGTCCTGGCTCGAGGGAACTACGTCATCAAGTCCAAGTTCACCGACGACGACAAGCACGACCACCTGTCCTGGGAGTGGAACCTGAACATCAAGAAGGACTGGAAAGACTGAAACCAGGCCTTGGAGTTGGTCTGTGGGGGGACAGAGGGGAGGAGGGGGGGAGTAGCATCCCTCCCTGCTCCTGCTCCAGCCCCCCCCCCCCATCCGCCACCGTTTCTGCCTTTGTTTTGACATTGTGGTGCATTTCATGCTGTCATGCCTTAGTTCCTGCCTCGCTGTCTTAAGCCCTCCACCCCCACCACCCTCCATCAGTAGCAGCAGTAGCAACCCCACCCCCACCCCCCCCCACCCACCCCAAACCGTCCATCTCTTCCTGGACTTTTATTTGCTTCTGACATCAGTTTATCACCAAACTAGAAAATTCCACACGACTTCACTTTCCCCACTTTTCTGTTTTTCACTTGTTTGGAAATAAAAACTAAACGAAGTTTTCCGTTGCGACAAACTGGGAAGTGGGAAAAGTCCCTTCACATTTCCCCTCCTCTTCCTCCTCCTCCTCTTTCTTCTTCTGGTTGTTTTTTTTGCTGCTCGGAGAGATTAAACCCCTTCTTTCCTCTTCCTCCTCCTGCACCTCCTCCTCTTCCTCTCCAGTGTCTTCCTCTGTGTCACATGGTAAAAGCAACTGTACAATCAGCTTTTCTTTGCCTTTTTTTATATAGAAATGTATCGATGGTTGTGTATTGTGATTGTATCCACATCACTGTTAATCAGCTGCTGTGTTCACCCCCCCCCCCCCCCCCCTTTTGATATAATCACCGATACCTGCCTTCTACCAGCGGATCACCTGCTCTCCGGCCCCCCCCCTCCCCCCTCCCTCGCTCTCACTTCACGCTGTGCACATGTCCACTATAGCCCCACCCCCCCCTGCCTGAGTATAACTTCCTGTAATCGGTGTGGGGGGGGCAGAATGTTCAAACTATTTAGAAAACACACATTAAAGATTGGCACTTGTCCTTGATTCCATGAGGCCTTAGAACAAAACAACTCCAAGAGAAAGAAACAATACTTCTTATTATGTTTCCCCTTTTGCCTTAAAGTTCGTGTCCCCCTGGACCCCCCCCCCCCCCCCACAAACACACACACACACACAGGAGAGAGGCCACCCCTCCTACCCCCACCCCCCAGGAAGGAGGCGGAGCCAGGTGACCCCTGTGGTGTCTGGTCAGAGGATAAAGGTTCAACATGTTGCTGTTCTGTCACAACACCGTGTCTTCTGGTGGTGTTGAGGAGGAGGAGGATGATGATGACGAGGATGAAGATTATGTATTCCTGCTCCATACATTCCTTCACATTGTACAGTTTGTATTAAACGCTGGCTGCTGGTGGGTCGTATCTTTATCATCTCGGTCAATAAACATTTTTGCTCAATTTGGCCTCAAACTGGTCATTTTTTATTTAGAATGAAGCGATTAAAAAAAAAATAAAAAATTTTTGCTTTAACTTGTCTAAATATACTTTCTTCCATATCTGATACTTTCCCATCATATATATTTTCCACTCTTCCTCAGACACACTGATCAACTGTTGGTAATTGAACCAACAACCACTTGAAAATGGATCGGACCTGTGTTGCCAGATATGGTGGTATCCCCCAATTGGGGAGTCAAACTCTTACCTTTTGTAACTTTACCAAGTGTGTATTTGTCCCGTCACGGAACTGCAGCGACTTTGGCTATTTGTCTGGCAAACGCTCTGATTGGTGGAAGCAGATGGCGTTTCACTTTGGAGACTCTTCTTCTTCCTTTGCAGAATCAAACACTCGTTCACAAGACTTTAAAAATGAACAGCATTTTACATAATGAGACTCCAGGACCAGAGAGGCAGCATCAAAAAGATTTAGAATCCCCCCCCCCCCCCCACCACCACCCCCCAGTGGCTGCTACAATACTTTATATTTGCATACGACGACTCAGAACATGATCTTC
>NC_137628.1:1139645-1224645 GCF_963383615.2 Lipophrys pholis | reverse complement strand
CTAAAGAAGATAAGAGGTAGAAGCGTCCATATCGGTGTATTTTCTTCACACGTATCAATGAGTTTGTTGTCAGGTTTTCTGCAGAACTCCGTGACGACTCGTCATCTTCAGAGTACCTCCAGATTACTGTACATCCAGGAAGTATTCACAGTACTTCACTTTTTCCACATTATGTTACAGCTTTACTCCAAAATCAATGAAATTCATTTTTTCCCTCAAAACACCCTATAATGACAACGAGAAAAGTTTCTTCTTTTTGTTGAGATTTTTGCAAATTTATTAAAAATAATTCAGATTTTGACTAAAACAGAAGCTGATTTCTAAGATTTGACTGTAGAATGTATGAAAAGTGCTGAAGTGGTTTATGTCTCCTCCTCGTCAGTTTGAGTCGAAGCAGCTACCAGGAGTTTAGATGATTCTATGAGACCATTTCTATCCACAACAATGCTCACACTGTTCCGGGGTGAGAATGAGGTGAAGTGTGACATCATCGGTGCAACTTCCTGTGTCTCACCTCTCTCAGCAGGCGTGATGGTGACGATGGGGCTGACGGGCTGGACGCTGCGAGGAGACGAGTCCGACGCTTTGATCACACACTTCTCCGCTTCTTTCAGGTCCGTCAGGGTCACACCCTGCAAACAACAACAACACACCCTCAGCAACAACAACAACAACAACAAACCCTGCAAACAACAACAACACACCCTGCAAACAACAACAACACACCCTCAGCAACAACAACAACAACAACACACCCTGCAAACAACAACAACACACCCTCAGCAACAACAACAACAACAACACACCCTGCAAACAACAACAACACACCCTCAGCAACAACAACACACCCTCAGCAACAACAACAACAACACACCCTGCAAACAACAACAACACACCCTCAGCAACAACAACAACAACAACACACCCTGCAAACAACAACAACACACCCTCAGCAACAACAACACACCCTCAGCAACAACAACAACAACACACCCTGCAAACAACAACAACAACACACCCTGCAAACAACAACAACAACAACAAACCCTCAGCAACAACAACAACACACCCTGCAAACAACAACACACCCTCAGCAACAACAACAACAACAAACCCTGCAAACAACAACACACCCTCAACAACAACAACACACCCTCAGAAACAACAACAGACCCCGCAAACAACAACACACCCTCAACAACAACACACCTTCAGCAACAACACACCAACAATAACAACACACCCTCAGCAAAAACAACTACAACACAACAACAAACCCTCAACAACAACACACCCTCAACAACACACCCTGCAAACACAGTCAACAACAACAACACACCCTGCAAACAACACACAGTCAACAACACACCCTGCAAACAACACAGTCAACAACAACAACACACCCTGCAAACAACACACAGTCAACAACAACAACACACCCTGCAAACAACAACACACCCTGCACAACACATCGTAAACAACAACACACCCTGCAAACACACCCTCAACAACACACCCTGCAAACAACAACAAACCCTGGAAACAACAACACACCGTCAATAACAACAACCCCACACCCTGCAAACAACAACACACCATCAACAACAACACACCCTTCTGTGTACAGAGTGTCACCACCTGTGTACAGAGTGTCACCACCTGTGTGGAGAGTGTCACCACCTGTGGAGAGTGTCTCCTGTGTACAGAGTGTCACCTGTGTGCAGAGTGTCACCTGTGTGCAGTGTCACCTGTGTGCAGAGTGTCTCCTGTGTGCAGAGTGTCTCCTGTGTGCAGAGTGTCTCCTGTGTGCAGAGTGTCTCCTGTGTGGAGAGTGTCTCCTGTGTGGAGAGTGTCTCCTGTGTGGAGAGTGTTACCTGTGTCGAGCGGCGAGACTGACGCATCAGGCGAGAGCGAGCTTTCCTCTGAGACTCTGACTCTTCGTCTCTGACTGGAACCTGAAACCTGAAAGCAGAAACATCACAACCTTTAAAATCTCCACAGTCTTTACATCAACCGGAGGGACTGATAATCAAACAGTAATCTCAAACGGACAGAGCTCGGACCCGTTTCCAGAGGCTTCTGGATTAACTTCAGAATCAACTCTGGTTTTCCCCGTTACCGTGGTAATTTACTGAACCTCTAACCTGCGCTGCAGGTTATGTTCTGGATGAGAGATCAACCAGTATAAGAGCTCCGCCTCCTCACCAGTCAGATCTCCAGCAAAATGACCTGCTAATTCTTAAAAGATCCTGATTGGTGTGCAGATTGTGGGTGGGGCTTTAGCGAGGGATGCATTTCTGTTGCAATAATAAAATAAAGTCTTGTCATTGACGCTTTGAAGGATGTTTTTGTTCTTGACTTGTTTCTAAGTCTGTTTAGTTCACCACGACGCTTCATCTGAAATAATGAGGTTTATAATGATGGTTACGCTGACAGACCTGCAGAAACGTGGATTTATGGAACGGACAACTACTCGTGCCGCCATGGTGAGGAGTTAATATTCCAACAACAAACACGTTCATATGGGGGCGGAGCCTCAAAGCAACTCCATGAAACATAAAATATAAACTGAAAGATGAGTGAGGAAGCACTGCCTGACACTTTTGGGCCATAATGAAGTGAAACTGAGTGCTCACAGTACCGTACCTATCGGTTTACATTATCCATCAATTAATATCGTAGAATCTCACCAAGTTCCACATCAAGAGTCACAAGTTTCTGCAGCATTCCTTCCTGGCTTTGTGGCAGCGACAGTCTTGCTTTGTCCTGGATAATGTTTGAATTCTTCATCTTGTTGGAGAATAACCGTCTGCTCCTCTACGGTAAAGTAAGCTGCTCTGCCGGGTTTGTGATTGCTCAGGTGCTTTTTGTAACGCTGATTAAGAGTGTCCGGGTAAGTCAGCCCAGATAACGGAGAGACATCCAGGTAAGTTAAACCTGGTTCGTGCTACGGGCCTCAGGACCCGTGTCCAGGTAGGTTTAGAGTGTTGGTGGCTCTTACTTGCGGCGGTCTGAACTCGGGGTGTTGGGGCTCTCGGCTGGAGAGTCTTTCTGAGGAGTGGGCTGAACTCTGGCCACCGCCTTATCGTACTCCTTCTCCTTCTTCTCCTCCTCCTCCTCTTCCTCCCCCCTCTCCTCCGGTGTCTGAACGACAGAGAGTGAATCACATTAACTGTCACCAGATTATGAGTCGCAGCATGTTTACGAGGAGAAGCTGAAGTCATCTTCATCACAGCCGAGTGCTGAATGAAATTACCAGAGGACATACAGATTATCTTATCTGTTCCTTTTCTGTATCGGTGTAGAGGATGTGATCTGATAAAACATTTCATCAAAACTGTGAAACAACAGTGGATTTAATGAAGACAAATTGAAATCAGAATAACAGACAGACAGAGAGACACAGAGACAGAGAGACACAGAGACAGAGAAACACAGAGACAGAGAGACACAGAGACAGAAAGACAGAGAGACAGAAAGACAGAGAGACAGAGCAGGAAGGTGTAGAAAACGTTTCAATGTGCTTTGAACTGATTGTAAGCTGCGGCGAGGGTCCGGTTGGTTCATACCTTGTCGTGCGGGCTGACCGTCGACGTGGTCACGCTCTCGGTGTCCGAACTGGAAGTGACGGAGCTTTCTGTGAAGAGCAGTGGAGGAGGTCGGTAACTCCACCATGACACAGGTGGAGCAGACTCTGGAGGACACGATGTCTTACCGGGGCTGTTCTCCTTCTCCTCGCTCAGCTCCAGACCTCCGGAGACGCCTCTCTCCTTCGACTGGTCCTGCACAGTCATCTTCTCTTTACTGCTCATCCTGCACACCGAGCTCCTGGAAACCACACACACATCACACAGAGAAGAGCTGCTCCTCTCTAAGCCACAATCCCTCTGGCAAACCCGCGGGAGGAATCCCATGTGGACATTCACCTGCGTTTCTTGGTCTGTGCATTGGCGGTGTTTGAGGCCGGAGCGTTCTGTCGATCCAGTACTGACCGCTCGTTACGCCACTGAGGAAAACACAACAACAAGCTGATTTCCACTAAGGAAAACGTATGACGTGAAAGAGAGTCGGCAAGTGAAGCTGAGAACGTCTCACATTGGCTTGTTTCTGTGACAGCTCCTCCAGCAACTCCTCCACACTCTCGTCCGACACGTCGAACGGCGTCTGACCCTGCAGGCCACAACGTGACAGGGAGCCACAGTAAATCATCACTGATAAACAGATGGAACCAGGAATCTTCATTCTCAGAACAAGAATCTGATCATGAGAACACATAATGACGGTTTCAAACACAGAACTCTCTGGCTGACTGCTGGTCTGCTCCTGCTCTGGCTCTGGCTTTTACTTGCTGTTGGTTGAAAACAGTGAGGAACTATTTTGAGGCTGACTGAACCTGGCAGGTAAGTTTAAACCTAATTATCGTCGTGTATGTTGGCCTTTCCCAGAGTTATCCTCTTTAAATTTATTGAACGCTGCCCGTTGTTGGATTTTATTCTGGATTTAATTGCATAAACAAGCATCTTGACAGTTGTTGGCCTTTGTCTGCCCCTGAATGGAATTAGAAACTAAGAATCTGGACTCTTATTGGATTTTATCTCACCATCAATCTGTGTGGCTTCTGACTTATGTATGCGTTTTTATGTTGCTGGTTGAAACTTGCAGAGACGTTTCCTGATCATCCATGATTTTCTCTTCTTAACCAATGATCAATGAGTACCTTGACTCTTGTTGGTCTCTGCATGCTGCTGCTCTCAATCTGGTCCAGTACCAACTAAACTGCTATTGTCTTGACCTGCTGAGTGAAGCCGTGTGTGACTTGTTGATCCTGATTAAAACTGAAAGATAAGCAAAGATTGAATGATGCTTTCGTTAAATAAACTGGCTCTTGTTGGTCTTTACTGACCTGATGTGAACGATACGAGGCTGTGTGTTTTCAATATGATGCTCCAATATGTGTGTGAAGCTGCTCTGAAGGCAGCAGTCTGCACCACAGTGTGATGAGACAGTTGGAACTATTACTTGAGGCTCACCCCGTTGCTGCGAGCCTCCATGTTGCACAGCTGTTCGGCCAGAATGCAGCAGGCCTCGCCCTGACCCCAGTGAGCTGCCGCGTGGAGAGGCGTCCAGCCATCAAAGTCCACGGCCGACACGTCCAGGCCACACTGACACAGTATCCTGGAGGAGCAGGACCACAGCGACACGGCAACAACAACTTTAACGTGGAACAGAAGTCAACAAGGCAGCAAGTGAAGCTGGAAAACCACGAGCGAGTCAATGTTCATGGAAAAGAGCCAATCCAAACTAGTTACTTGAGGGCCTCCAGGTAGCCTTTGGCTGCAGCCACATGCAGCGGCGTGGCCCCGGTTTTGGGGTTTCGTACATCAGCAGGGGCACCGTCAGTCAGCCAGGTCCGAGCATCCGACATCATCTGTTCCTCCTCGAAACGCTTTGCTGCTTCCAAGTCCACTCCTGGAGAACGAAAGACATTCAAACCTTCACCCAACTTCCACTGCACTTCAATAGGGGGCAGCACTGAGTCACAGTTCGGTTTAATTTGGTAGTGCGGCGATGTGATCAAGGCTGCAACTAACAATTATTTTAATAATCGATTAATTGGTCAGTTTTTTGGGGGATTATTCGAAGAATCGGATGAAAAAAAAAACAACATTTCAAATTGTAGGACCAGTTGATATTGAATGAACCAAACACCAAAGATGTTATGGTTATTTAAAAGAACATAACTGAACCAATACAAAGATGTATACAATATATTTATGTACTACTGTACATAAATCGTGCGACACAACAAATTGATAATGAAATTCGTTGCAAACACTTTTAATAATCGTATTTTATCAATTTGTTGTTGCAGCCCTAGACGTGATAGTACATCTCCGGTGATGACCTTCCATATGTTTTGAAGGACGTCCTGATGTGTGACGCTGGTCTGAGCCGACCTCCACTGAGCTTCTCGGCTGCTCCACATCTTTACAGTCTTCTCTTTTTCATCTCGCATCGGTTTGTTCACTACTTGTTTTTCGGTCGCTCACTTCATCTCAAGTGATCCTCAGCAACTCCGTCTCAGTGACTCGGTGTCTCTGTAGTGACTCGTCTCTGTGACTCGGTGTGTCTGCAGTGACGCGTCTCAGCAACTCGGTCTCAGTGACTCGGTGTCTCTGCAGTGACTCGTCTCAGTGACTCGGTGTGTCTGCAGTGACGCGTCTCAGCAACTCGGTCTCAGTGACTCGGTGTCTCTGCAGTGACTCGTCTCAGTGACTCGGTGTGACTGCAGCGACTCGTTTCAGTGACTTGGAGTGTCTGCAGTGACTCGGTGTCTCTGCAGTGACTCGTCTCAGTGACTCGATGTCTCTGCAGTGACGCGTCGCACTGACTCGGTGTGTCTGCAGTGACTCGATGTCTATGCAGTGACTCGTTTCAGTGACTCGGAGTGTCTGCAGTGACTCGTCTCAGTGACTCGATGTCTCTGCAGTGACGCGTCGCAGTGACTCGGTGTGACTGCAGTGACTCGTTTCAGTGATTTGGAGTGTCTGCAGTGACTCATGTCAGTGACTCGGAGTGTCTGCAGTGACTCGGTCGCTCACCTTGTCTCAGGGTGTGGCCCTGCAGCAGCGTCTCGGTGGTCTCGTCCAAAGCGATGTCCAGAGGAACGTCGCCGTCACAGTTCACAGCAGAGAGAGACGCTCCTTGTTGCAACAGGAAGCTGTTCAAAACACAGAAACAATCAACTTAAAGCTAAATTAATTATCCAAGAGACTTTATCTGAGTGTACGATGCAGAACCTCTGAGCAAAGGACCAAACATCTCACACTGAAGCAAAACAGATTACATTTGTGTGTGTGTGTGTGTGTGTGTGTGTGTGTGTGTGTGTGTGTGTGTGTGGCAGTAAAGCTCGTGCTTCTGCTGAATCACTGTGCTGCCAAACACAACTACAATGTTAGTAATGTTGAGTGAATAAATACTGACACACACACACACACACACACACACACACACACACACACACACACACACACACACACACACACACACACACACACACACACACACACACACACACACACACACACACACACACACACACACACACACACACACACACACACACACACACACACACACACACACACACACACACACACACACACACACACACACACACACACACACACACACGGTGAACTGTTAGCAGGTAAACTACACACTCTGCGATCTCGGGGTAGCCGCAGGAGGCGGCGACATGCAGCGGCGTCCATCCCTCATTGTCCACCTGGTTGATGCTGGCGCCGTGCTGCCACAGGAAGTTCACCATGTCCATGCTCCCGTCGATGCAGGCCTGAGCACAAAGAGGAAACACCATCAGTCACCTGCTGCATCGTGTCTCTTGTGATCTCAGATCCTCCAAGCAGATGTTCGGCTTTTCCTTATGTGTTCGAAGCACCATGTGACAGCTACAACTTAATTAAACTGGCAAAACACAAACAAACTCCACAACCTCTAGAAGAGCCACAGGAAATATGAGAACTTATTCTGTGTATTTAGTACAATGGAAATAAAGTATTGGGTGATCAAAGTGCTGATGCTAATGTCACTATGTTTTTTTAACATGTCCAGAGAGTAGAGTGACCCCAGGCATCTTGAAAGGTGCTCATCAGTCATTTCTCATGTCCCGAGTTCACCCGAGGACCTTGACCCGTGAACCTCAGACCGACTCCAGGCTCTTCACACTGATCGCTGCAGGTACGAAGGTGAAGTGTTTTATCTTCGCAGCAGAGTGATTAGTGAAGCTTTGGGATGTTCCACTGGTTAAAATGATTTGTCGCTTCAATATGAAAACCTGTATCTGCAAAGCAGAGTGACGGGGAAAAGGAGAGTTTATAGATTATTTTAAATCATAGCCAGTGTGACTTTGACTTCAGGTGCGATCGATCGCTCAACTTCACGGTAAAGTTTCAGAGAATGAAGGAAGGGTTCAAAACCTGATGAGAATTTCAAATGCTGCGTTTAAAGTCCCTTCAACTTATTGTGTCTCATAGAAACCTACATTATACGTTTAAAATGTTATTTCATTAGTTATTTTCCAAATCTGAGAACTGAGCTGATTAACGCTGACATTTTCCATAAAGCTGATTATAAACATGGAGTTTCTTCAACCTGGGGCACAACATCAGTCCACATAGAGTTTAGCAGGTGGAGAGAGAAACAGGCAAAACCTGGATTTAACCTCAACACTCGTTTTGTTTGGTGGCTGGAGCTGCCTTCAGCTGCTGGTAACGCTGATCTCTACACAACTCAGGTGATTCCCTCCATCACTGTCCTCCGTAAACTGATCAACAGAGCGATTCTCCTCTATAGATTCAGGATCAGACTCATTTCACTCGAAATGCAACCCAATGTGACCTGGGGGGGGTGGGGGGGTCGGACCAGGTAAATGACAGCGTGACCTTTCACTGCTTTAACTGTTTTCACTCTCCCGTTGTCGTTTTCATCAACAAAACCAAAATGATCCACATCAGTGATTTGTATGAAGTTATTTTAACACTTCAAGATGGCAGCAGCAGTGATGCAGCAGAAGTCCCATCTCGTGCGACGCACTACAGACGGAGGCTGAAATAAAGCGCCCATATGAACCGCGTCTTCTGAGGAACCAGAACGGACTGAACCAGAACGGACTGAACCAGACGTCAAGGCAGCGTGACGGAGGACGGACGGACGCACACACACGTAAAGCATTAACACAAAGTTAATCCGGCAGTCCATCGGGGCATATTGAAGCATTCAGGTTGAAGCGAAGCGTTCGCCGTGTTACGGAGCAGCGTTGCATCCCTGGTGTGAACGGTGCGGTAGCCTCACCTGGTGCAGAGCCGTGATCCCATCAGCGTTTGAGCAGTTGATGATGTCCGCCACGTTGTCCTTTGTCACTTCCACCTCCTCCAGCATCACCTGGGCCTCCTTCGTGTCTCCGCTCGCACAGGCGGCCAGAAACTCTGCAGCCCGGTCGAACCGCACCCGCTTGCTGCAGACAAAAGGATTCAGACCATTTCGCATCTTCACTTTCAGTAAATATGTTTACAAATGAATTCCTCATGAACGTACTGATAAATGTTTATATTCTCTTTGAAACTGGTCATTGTTCTTTTTGATTCCTTCATGTGTGTAATTCGTTTGGCACGAGCTTCTCCACAAACGTGTTTTTCACAAGATTCACATAGATAATATTTGAATAAAATATTATCTGAACTAACAGGAGAGACTCCCCGTAACCACAGAAGCTTCATCTCGTCATCCACACCATCATCTTTAGCTTTCTCAGGTTGGTCTTCAGCATTAGCATTAGCAGCTGAAGGCCGTCCTGTGTTTGGGTGACAGCTGATTGAAAGGTAAAGACTGGCGGTAGTGGCCAGTGACAGGGATGCATTCTGGTCCCGTGGAAACATGAAATACAACAGTTCATTTAAAGTCCATAAATCTTCTTTCTTGTGGCAATATGAGGAGTAAAAAATATCTTGACATCCACCAAAACTTTCTCCAGCTCATCTTTACAAACCCAAGCAGCACTGAGAGATATAACCTCTCCAGAGAGTCCAGGCTTCACCCAACCTGGAGGAGCCTGCTTGACCCCCAACAGGAGTTTTTATTCACATGAACCAGTACAACGTGCAGCAGCTTCACTTTCATTCTTTCTCCTGATCCCATCAGGAAGAGTGAGTTCCACCGCCCCGGAGCAAACCAATATTGGCCACTTGTATTCACCAGCTTGTTCTTTCATTCATGAGAGGCGAAGGTAGACAGATAGTCCAACTCCAGCACCGAATAGCTTCACTGTTCAGGAGCAGTCATTTTCATTCTGCAGCACAATCTGTACAGATGATCATCAAAGGCTCAACATTTACTATAAAAACATTCACAATTCCAAAATGTTAAATATTGACGTGCAAAAGAAACCTATCAATTTCCTGAAGACAAACCAAACACTGCATGTGAACATCCCCGGTTCCTATCCATCAATATCCCCGGTTCCTATCCATCAATATCCCCGGTTCCTATCCATCAACATCCCCGGTTCCTATCCATCAACATCCCCGGTTCCTATCCATCAATATCCCCGGTTCCTATCCATCAATATCCCCGGTTCCTATCCATCAACATCCCCGGTTTCTATCGAGGGTAGAAGTATTTGGTGTTCCTGCAGGCACCAAACATTAAGAACCCCAAAGAAACTCAACGGACAGTCAGTTTGTGGAACTTCAACTACCGCGTGTTAAATATTTAGTTTTATGCTTCCAATTCTTCTCACTGCAGTGGCAGACTCCAGCTCTCCTGAAAGCTTTTCAGTTGAAGTTCGGTCTGAACTCGCTGACAGACATTTTGAAGCTGCCGTATTTTCCTGTGTGCTGGGTTCAGGTGCGACACACGGGAAACAAGTGATGGTTTTTAAAGTGTTCAGCATAAATTCAGGCTTTAAGTCAAATTAAAAAAAACCTTTTGGAAAGTTGAAATCAATCAGACCATAAAGGACTTCTGCAAATTGAAACGTTCTTGGATGCGTCAGCTGGGAAGAGGGTCAAAGGAGACAGCCGGTACAAGAAGCTTTAGATCAGGAGTTGAAACCAGCTGTAACCATCTGAAGAGCAGTGATGGATGGGCAGCTGTCTGAGCAGAGCTGGTGTTAGACAAGACTCAGAAAACTGAGATTCAGGTCGTTTAAAATGATGGAATGCAGGCTGAAACAGGCCGGCATAGCTTCTAATCCGGCCAAAGTTATTCTGAACAAAAACAGAGACGTTTTCAGTAGATGGGATAAAAACATATTCTGAAATTCTTCACACGTTTTCCACTCTAACAGAAAATATATGGGAAATTCTGCTACGTTAACATGTAATCCAGCCTATTGCAGATGAATTTATTCCCGAAGAAGCACCTGAAACTGGATTATTATTATTTAACACCTGTGTTGATACAAGAGATGTCAACGACTGCAAATGGATAAAGGAAGACGATTACATTCTTTAACTTCACTACAACAATACTGTACTGATCTGGAATGTTTACAGTATCTGGATAGTTTATAAAGCTTTTTTTTTATTATAACAGAAATGATTATTGATCATTTCAGACAATGTGCAGTGTGATGTTAATCTGAGGCTCCACTGGGTTCGTCTGGGGGAAGAAGTGTAGTTTCGGAGCACCGATTATGTATTTGAGTCAGATTTAACTTTATGTCTCATATAAGATAAATCCATGTTGATAAAAGCAGAAGAGAGCAGCAGGAAGAAGCCCGGAGCTCAACTCAGCAGGCGTCCGGAGAAACGCTCTGCTAGCAGGCTAGCACAGGGCGCTGCGCCCGGCCTCGAACTCTCCGATAAAACCGGTTAAAAACACCAACAAGCCCCAGAAAACCTCCCCACAGCCGGACTGAACCCCCCGCGAGTCCCCCCTTCCTACCCCGGGCCAGTCCTCACAGCCCGCCTCACCGTCGTCTCATGCCGGGGCTGCCCTCGTCTCTGCCCGCGCTCGGCTCGCTCCGCTCGGCCTCGGGCTCTGCGTCTCCGCGCCACCTCCGCCGGGGAACGTCCGGCGCCCGGTCGGTGCAGGAGCCGGCCCAGCGCTTCAGCTGCTCCCGCCGCTTGGTCCGCGCCGAGTCCCCCATCTGGTTGGCTAACCGCGGCGGCGGCGCAGCGGGTGGAGGCCGGTGTTTTTGTGAAAATCACCCGGACAGAGAGGCGGCGGCGGACACACCCTCCATGTGTCCTTCACTTCCTGCTTCTTCTCCAGGAGCCGACGAGTCGCGCGCCCGCGAGTGCGCGCAGGGCTGTGCAGGCCTGTCGGTGACGTCACACCGCTACGCCGCAGAAACAACCCCGCAATGACCCCGCACCGGGCAATTAATGATCCCGCAATGACCCCACACCGGAGCAATAACCCTAACCTTAACTGACCCGCACCAGGTCATTATACAACCCCACACCGGGGCAATATATGACCTCGCACCCAGGCAATAGACAGTCCAAACCGGGGCAACAAATAACCCCTGGCTGGGGCATTAAATAGCCCCACATTGGGATATGAAACAACCCCACATTGGGGCCTTAAATTGCCCCACACCAGAGCAAATGATGAGTCCTGGCCGGGGCAATAAATACCCCCACATAAGGGTATTAAACAGCCCCACACTGCGGCATTAAACAACCCTACATTGGGGTATTAAACAAACCCTGCATCGAGGTATAAAACAGTCCAATACCGGGGCATTAAAGAACCCTACACCGGAGTATTAAACAACCCTACATCAAGGTATTAATCAACCCCACACCGGGGCATTAAGCTCTCACCCCTACTACTGAGGAGCCTGGAAGGGAAATCCAGAAATAGCATTAAGCTCTTCCTGCTTTTGTCCTCAGTGAGCCAATGGAGGCTTCATGTTTCAGTAAAACCTCTTTTAAACACAATGTTTAAACGAACAAACCACAACATCGTCAATAAAAATATGTAAAATCATAAAATACATGTATTATGACAATAGAACATTTCTTATAAGACATGATTAACATTGCTATAGAGTTGACCTTTTAGTTATATTCCTGCTGGAATCATGAGGAGACAGACATTTGAAAAGTTCCCACTGCAAAGTTTGAAAGAAACAAGTGACTGTTGTCAAGTGGGAAGTTTCT
This sequence comes from Lipophrys pholis, assembly GCF_963383615.2. Lineage (NCBI taxonomy): Eukaryota > Metazoa > Chordata > Actinopteri > Blenniiformes > Blenniidae > Lipophrys > Lipophrys pholis. The sequence goes on along the minus strand of NC_137628.1, from coordinate 1,211,956 downwards.
GAAAGCTCTTTTAACCTTGATCAATAATCATCATGAGAAAGAGAACACAACTGTCAGATCAGTCAATTCTGTTATAAAATAAAAGTGAACTTATTGTTGTTATAATAAGAATAATAGTAGTAATAATAAAGTATTTTTTCAAAAACACACCTTAGTTTTCAGACATTAACTGTCAATGTTCAAAACATTCCTCAGACAAAAAAAAAATGGATGGATGGATGGATGATGAATGATGAATGATGAATGGATGATGGATGGACAAATGATGGATTGATAGATGGATGAACAGATGATGAAAGGATAAATAATGGATGGATGGATAATGATTGGTTGAATGATGGATGGATGATGATTGATGATGGAGGGATAAATGATGGATGGATGGACGGACGGACGGACGGATGGATGGATGGATGGATGGATGGATGGATGGATGGATGGATGGATGGATGGATGGATGGATGGATGGATGGATGGATTAATCAGCACGCAATTGGTTAAACTAAAGGTTTTAGATTTATATTGAAAAACCATCATTGCAGAAGTTACTTCATCATTTAGCTTTGACCAGGTTTCAGATGAAACATGTCAGCTTTCCAAAGGGTAAATAAATAAGATGAAAGTGAAGGATGCATGTGAATCAGTGCGTCAGTGAACTGATCCCACAATCATTAAAGAACTAAAGGGCCACATTCAGATCAATTCACACGAGCTGCACACGCTGTCATGAGTTTCCCATGAATGTGGAGGCCGACGATCGATGCAGCTCTTGTAAACATTCCACCAGAGACTGAGGGTCAAACTCCAGCTCACATTCTTCTGTTCAGCTCGTTCAGCTCCTCCAGTCTGCAGCCGGCGAAGCAGCAATACGGAGAGTCCTTCATTCAGGTGAGTTTTCATCTCATTCACACCATCTTACCAGTGACTACTCACTGCTTGGAATTGTTTTGTGTGTAATATACTCTAAACATGTCATTGGGCCAACATCGACACTTCAGTTAACACTGTGCTTTACCAATTATCAGTTAGTAATGGGAACGAATAGTTTAAAATATGGTGAATATGTGTATCCATCAAAACATTTTGAAGTCACCAAAACTTTTGTTGTTTTTCAAGTTGCTTAAATTATCTAGGCAGCCTGTGTTTTCTGGAGCATAACCCCGAACAGTTAGAGGGTTAGAGGGTTAGAGGGTTAGAGGGTTAGAGAGTTAGAGGGTTAGAGGGTTAGAGGGTTAGAGGGTTAGAGGGTTAGAGAGTTAGAGGGTTAGAGGGTTAGAGAGTTAGAGGGTTAGAGGGTTAGAGGGTTAGAGGGTTAGAGGGTTAGAGAGTTAGAGGGTTGGAGAGTGAGAGGGTTAGAGGGTTAGAGAGTTAGAGGGTTAGAGGGTTAGAGAGTTAGAGGGTTAGAGAGTGAGAGGGTTAGAGGCTTAGAGAGTTAGAGAGTTAGAGAGTGAGAGGGTTAGAGGGTTAGAGAGTGAGAGGGTTAGAGGGTTAGAGGGTTAGAGAGTGAGAGGGTTAGAGAGTGAGAGGGTTAGAGAGTTAGAGGGTTAGAGGGTTAGAGAGTTAGAGGGTTAGAGAGTTAGAGGGTTAGAGGGTTAGAGGGTTAGAGGGTTAGAGGGTTAGAGGGTTAGAGAGTTAGAGGGTTAGAGGGTTAGAGGGTTAGAGGGTTAGAGAGTTAGAGGGTTAGAGAGTGAGAGAGTGAGAGGGTTAGAGGGTTAGAGGGTTAGAGGGTTAGAGGGTTAGAGAGTTAGAGGGTTAGAGGGTTAGAGAGTGAGAGGGTTAGAGGGTTAGAGAGTGAGAGGGTTAGAGGCTTAGAGAGTTAGAGGGTTAGAGGGTTAGAGGCTTAGAGAGTTAGGGGTTATAGGTCAGAGGTTAGGAGTTAGAGGTAAAGAGTTAGAGGTTGGGGGTTATAGGTCAGAGGTTAGGAGTTTGTGGTAAAGAGTTAGAGGTTAGGGGTTATAGGTCAGAGGTTAGGAGTTAGAGGTAAAGAGCTAGAAGTTAGGGGTTACAGGTTCTAGGGTCAGAGGTTATATGGTTAGTGTTAGCATTTGGACAAATTAGTTCCATAAACTGTGATTGTTCCTCAGACTGTGGTAACGTGACGATGACGATGACAATAAAATCCTCTGAAGTAGGGATGGGCAATCTTGGTCCTGGAGGGCTGAAGTCCTCCACGGTTTCGATGTGACCTCACTTCGACACTGCTGATAGCAATGATTGGCTCGTTATCAGTTTCTGCAGAGCTTCATCATGATAACTCAGATGTGTTTGAGCAAGGGACATTGAAAACATGCAGGACTGCAGCCCTAAAGGACCTGGACTGCCCACCCCTGCTCTCAGCATTTATTTGTTTCCCATTGTCACGTAAACTGGAGCAGTTAACATGACAATTGACTAGTTTCTTCTGTTGTACAGTACGTGACTCGTTTCCTGTGTTTGGAGAATGTCCTCACCAAATCACCCGGCAGCCGACTCGCTGCCCCGCCACACCCTGACCCGGCTGGCCCAGGACTGGCTGGCCGAGGACACGCCCAGTCTGGACCCAGCTGGAGCGTGCGTGGGGTCTGGGGAGGTGGAGGCCCGGCTGCTATGTAAGACCCCCAACAGCGTACTGGCAGGAAGCCCCTTCTTCACCGCCGTCTTCTCCCAGCTGGGCTGCACCGTAGACTGGATCCACCAGGACGGGGAGCGGACTGGTAGGACCGGCTGCTTCCTGCAGCATGAGCTCTAAACTACACCCTCAGTCAGGGAGGAACATTTTGAAAAGGAGAGTGAACAAAACAAAGGAGAAAACAACGCAAGGAAAGAAATGTGGTTTACCAGTTAATCCGTTCCATTGTCCAGGATCGTTACAGGTTCAAACCAACTCAGTGGACGAGTCCTCGTCTGTCTGCATCAAAGTTTCAGAATCAACAACCAGAACCAGTTTAAGGTTCCACAGCTTCCACTCAGTGATGAGTGCAGACGTTCAAGAAAAGAGACAAAATACAGAAAACAAACACATTTAACCAGTAAAACCTTGTGACAACAATCTGCAGCCCGTCTCTTCATATTCATGTAACTCCAGAGGGACACAGGCATCTTAATAAACCTCCATTTATCATGATCTGTTACTTCTAATCCTGAAAATCAAAAGAATCAAACACTTAACATGAATCAGTTTGTTTGTAATAAATCTAATGTTTTCTGATGATCTAATTTATTGAGATTCAGTTATTTAAAGTTTGAAGTTGATTAAACAAAATACAGTTTTATTTCAAAATCTCACTCCTAAAGAAGGTTTTCACTTTTCAAACAGAAATTTTCTCTAAAAAAATATTTTCAAAATGTTGAGCTGATTTGTGAAACGGATGTATGTGTAGTTTAAATGAGTGTAATATGACACATATTGACAAATTGTTCATTAATCCTTCATATTGTCCCGGAATGAAGGAGAACATACTGGGACAGGTGAAGGCAGGATGGTGGGGAGATGTTTTTCACTGTGGGTCTGGCTTTACATGTGGCTGCAGCTGGTGATCTCCACGACTCTGTGGTCTCTGACTCGGTGGTCTCTGACTCGGTGGTCTCCATGACTCGGTGAGGGATGCTTGGTTGTTCCAGCGCCCAGGAGGGTTGTTGGTTCTGCCATACCCCACTGGACTGGGGACCTGCTCTGGGTCTCGTGGTGGTTTCACAGATATGTCTATACAACAAATGTCTCTTCAACAAACGCTCAAATCAAATGCATCCCTCACCTACTCACCTGAGGGGGGGGGGCTTCTCTCCTCTAGGTGGGACAGACGTGAGGCAGAAGTTATAAATGTGTTTTTAAGTGCATTAGTTATATAATAAGTCCTTTCAGTGAATTTCTGACGGTTTAACATTCTTCAGGTTTTCTCAAACAATATCTTTGTGGTGGTGATGGGCGGGTGTCACTTCCCCGTTTGTCCAAAGAAGAAGAGCCACAATGAAACTTGAAATGCTTCAGGAGCATTAAGTGGTGTCTCTCATAACTTTCAGTTTATATCGTGTATCTGTGGCTGCATATCACATAAACATTCAGAATTGTGCAGGGACTACCTGTTAAAGCGTGCAAGTAGAGATGTTTAGGAAACACTGAAATCATTTGCAGAGAATAAATGACATGGAAGAATCTTTTGTTGAATAAAAACAGGAATGCCTGCGGTTTTCAACCATGTGGCATGATGTGAAACCGAGAACTTCCACATGAGTCGCATGCTGGTCAAAAGACTGTAACTGAGGCTAACACTGAGGATAGCACTGAGGCTAGCACTGAAGCTAACACTGAGGCTAACACTGAGGCTAACACTGAGGCTGTAACTGAGGCTAACACTGAGGCTATCACTGAGGCTAACTCTGAGGCTAGCACTGAGGCTAGCACAGAGGCTATCGCTGAGGCTATCACTGAGGCTAACACTGAGGCTAACACTGAGGCTAGCACAGAGGCTATCACTTAGGCTAGCACTGAGGCTAACACTGAACTATAACTTAGGCTAACACTGAGGCTATCACTGAGGCTAACTCTGAGGCTAGCACTGAGGCTATCACTGAGGCTAGCACTGAGGCTATCACTGAGGCTAACACTGAAGCTAGCACTGAGGTTAGCACTGTTTATCTAGTTCAGCGTGTGATGTTTGCATGTTGTGGTTTGGTCCCACCAGACACTCTGTGAGGTGCTGACACGGTGAAGGGCTGTAGATCAGAGTATTTAATCCGCTGTCCCTCTGATCAGATCTTCCATGTTTCCAGGTGCAGACGCAGTCACCGTGACGGCGGTGGTGCGAGGCCCAGCGAGGTGCCTCCTCCTTGGGGAACGTCCGGCTCTGAACTGTCTGGCCCGCGCCTCGGGGATCGCCACCCGCTGTGCTCAGCTCCGGGCCGTGGCCAAGGCAGCGGGCTGGCATGGAGAAGTGGCCGGCACACGCAAGACCACCCCCGGCTTTCGACTGGTGGAGAAGTATGCCATGCTGGTCGGCGGCGCGTCCACGCACAGGCATGACCTGAGTGGGATGGTGATGCTGAAGGACAACCACGTGTGGGCATCAGGAAGCATCACAGAGGTCAGCAAACACACCACAACAATACTAAAAATAGTACAGGTGATACAGTTACTGCCCTCACCTGAACAGGTGAGGACAGGATACACCTGGACAGGTAAGGATAGGTGAGAACAGGGACACCTGGACAGGTGAGGATAGGTGAGGACAGGTACACCTCATCAGGTGAGGACAGGTTGAGGACAGGTACACCTGGACAGGTGAGGACAGGATACACCTGGACAGGTGAGGATAGGTGAGGACAGGTACACCTTGTCAGGTGAGGACAGGTTGAGGACAGGTACACCTGGACAGGTGAGGACAGGTTGAGGACAGGTACACCTGGACAGGTAAGGACAGGTGCACCTGGACAGGCAAGGATAGGTGAGAACAGGGACACCTGGACAGGTGAGGACAGATACATCTGGACAGGTGTGAACAAGTTGAGCACAAGTACACTAGGACAGATGAGGACAGGTTGAGCACAGCTGAGGACAGGTAAACCTGCACAGGTGAGGACAGGTACACCTGGACAGGTGAGGATAGGTGAGGACAGGTGCACCTGTGTTATACACCAGTAAGAAGGTTGGTTTGTTTTTCCAGGCGGTGACCGTCGCCCGCTCAGTGTGCGGCTTCAGCAGTAAGATCGAGGTGGAGTGTCGCTCCACGGCGGAGGGCCGGGAGGCGGCGGCGGCTGGGGCGGACATTGTGATGCTGGACAACTTCCTCCCTCAGGTTTTTGTTTGTTTGATAAGTAATTTAAGTTTGTTGTTGGAAAGTGCTGTTCAGCTTCATTTAGTTTAATGATGGTTGCTTGTTGGAAGGTGTTTGTATCATTGTGGTAAGAGGTATATGTCATTTTATCATCAACAGGGGTATTGTTGATACACTCCTCACAGAAAGCACTGCGCCGCGGTTATTTCCTGTTCTCACCGTGACATTTCCTACCTGCAGGAGCTCCACACCGCGGCTCGGACACTGAAGGACGAGTTCCCGGCTCTGCTCATCGAGGCCAGCGGAGGAGTTACTCCGGAAAACCTTGCCTTGTATTTCTCCTCACATGTGGACGTCGTTTCTCTGGGCTGCATCACGCAGGGATGCCCCGTCGTAGACTTCTCACTCAAAATACAAACATCGGGTGGCGATGCAAAGCTTCTCGCCACAAATCAGACGTGCACACAGTGAACCCGCTCATCAATAAAGCGACCAGATATTCTCATAGCAACATTTTGAGGTTTTTGTTTTCATTCCTTCATCAACCTTTCACACAACTTTATCAATATGGGAGGACAGTGTGCTGGACCTGGTCCGGCTGACTGTGAGAGAAGGTAGAGAGAGAGAGAGAGAGAGAGAGAGAGAGAGGGAGAGAGAGAGAGAGGGAGAGAGAGAGAGAGAGAGAGAGAGAGAGAGAGAGGGAAAAAAGCCATGCAAGGCCGGACTTTATGATTCTTTCTCCTTCAACCACTTCACCATCCCTCACGCACACTGGCTGAATAACTCTAATGACGATGAAGACTCCACACGAAGAGCTGGTAAACAGCTCAGACCACCTCGTCCTGCCTTAAAGAGCAGACACAAGGCAGGACGGAGACCGGGACTCGGGGGCAGACGCTACAGTCGTAACCGATGAACCACCGAGTCCGCTCGTCACGTCGCGTCGCTGGCCTGTGCTCCATTGCGTGAGCTCCGGTTCCCTGCTGCTGGAGTTCCGGAACCTGCCGGTGCGCGCGACGTGAGTCAACGTGACGATTCGGACCGCGACCACACACGGTGTGCCGGGACACCGGAGCTGCTCCGAGCCCCGAGGCCACGGCGTCTGTCCTGAAATTGCGCCCCCGATCTCTGCCCCAACGCGGAAGTTACGGCCGTCACATCCAGGGTGTCACAAAGCCGGGGGGACGTTTGCCCTCTCAGAACCGTCGTGGAATTAATCTTGGCACGTCCATCTGGGCCAGGCGTGGTGTTGGATGATCCCACGAGCATTTTCTCTGATTCTCCAACTCTAATGGTGAAAAACTTGACTCCGAGGAGTGAACTCCTTCTGCTGTTTCTCCCGTCTATAACCCCTGTGGTGTCCCTCTTCCCTTGCTTCCAGTGGACACATCTCCATCCCGTTCGGCCAGAGTGATCACACCTGCGTGTTCAGACATTCAGCTGTTTGCACTAGTTCACTACTCTGCCGCGGTGTCGCTGTGTCAGTGCGACGCCATCCAGCCTGAATGTGTGTCTTATTCCTCGGAGGTCCTTCGCGAGTGTTTTTGATTTTCCCTGCAGGTGCTTCACCTGCGTTTGAACTCTCTCTCTCCCCACTCTCTCACTCTCACCCCTCCCCTTGCCTATGAGCTCAGCCCTGTTCACTTCTGCTCTGTTCTTTCTTCTCCTCCACAGAACCAACACAGAAGTTGCGGCTGTCACGTCGCCGCGCCTCTCTGGTGGACTTAGCCGGGGCCGGCCGGCGTTCGCTCTCTCGGAACCGACACGGAAGTTGCAGCTGAACAGAACAACTAGTGCAAAGCGGAGTATGTAAACAACAACAACGGAGGATTCATAAGGTCCAGACCTGCCGCCCCGGCTGAGATTACTGTTGCAACATCCCTTATCGGCGGCGGTCTAAACCCCGCCTACATTTTAACCGTACCTTCTGCGGAGGAAACGGTGACCCAGATTTGGCTCTGGTTACACTTTGCCATACTGCTCCATACCGCTCCGTTCCATCCCTGCACTTTTTGTGCGGTGGAAACGTGGCTTAATGATACAATGTGACAATTCACCTTCAGGGAGGGCTGGCGAGGGTCACTAAAATGCAAAAAACAAACAAAAAAACCACCTATAATGATCCCTGATTCTCCGAGAACTTGGCGAGATGGAAATGTAAAACTGAGGTGTTTAAAAAAAGAATCTCCTCTGACAGCCGAACAACCGTCCTCACAGACTTCAGCCATTATTCTTCACGTGGTCCAACGTTTTGCCTGCTCTTCAGAAAGTCCTGGGCTGTCTGTGAACCCCTCACACTGTCTGACACAAGGCCGGAGATCTTCAGCTCATCTTTTCTCTGATGAGTCAAAAGTCACAGAGAAGAGAATTATTGAAGAAAAAGAGGAAGAGGAAATGATATTGTCACATACCCTCGGGTGTGAAACAGCCCTGATTCAAGGAGAACACAGTGCCACCACCCCCCGAAGTGAAACGGTGTCACAACTCCCTCAGTGTGGAAACGCCCTTCTCGAAAGAAGAAGAAGACAGGAAGCTTCGAACCGACAGCCAGAAGGGTCAGACGGCTGGAGGGGGAGGAAGACAAGGAGGAAGACGATGGCCCGGCTGACCAGCCTCCACCTGCTCACCATCCTGCTGTCAGTCGGTAAGAGCCTCCACCTCCTCCACCCTCAAACCTCCACTTTCCTCCACAAAACCACATAGTTTGACCAACTTCACTGAAGTGCTTGAATTGGTAAGATCGAAATGAATCAAGTTCTTCCAACTTAATCTAATTCATTAACTTAAGTCAAGTTAATGAAGTTAAGTTTGAAGCGCTCGATGTTCACAATGGAAGCAATTCTATTAAAATGGCCTGTTTTATTTTGGTTCAGCACATGAACTGAGTTCGAGTGTGATGAGAGACGCTATGATTTTATGGGTTCGACTTATTTCGGTTGTAAAATTACTCACAATGTTTTTTTTTGTTTAAAAACAAAAAGAAAGTTTTGTTTTGTTCAGTTTAGACGTTCTGCAGTTATCAGACTTTTCTGGAGGTTACTCCTCACAGTGAGTCAGAACGTTCAACCGCTGGATTAACTCGTCTGCGGCTTCATGCCGTTCTTGTCAGAATGTGAGTTGAAACTGAGAATCGAAGCTTTTAGAGCCACTGGGAGGAGAACGGCTCCGACAGAGTCCTGCTCACTGAACGTCTGACTCACTCCTTTTTAACATTATAAGATATTAATATTATCGTTATTATCAACAGCTCTCCCTCGAGCACATCCAACCTACACTTTCAGGTTTGATTGTACTTTTTACACTCATCTCATGTTTGTTCCTCTGAAATGCACTGAACGCTCGTGAAGCAGAAACGAGACAAATCAATGAAGTTGTGGGAAAACTGTGTGGTTTTTTTTTGTTTTTTGATGTAAGCCGGATTTTTATACTTTTTTTCTGAAGTTGAAGATAGTAATTGTTGGGATCCAATAAAAACTACTTCCCTTTGAAATTTGTGGTGAATCTTGATGACTCGTCGGTTATATTGAGTTTTTATACTGAAGCTTATTCATCATTTTGAGTCGTCTGCGGTTCACCTCTCAGAAGGTATTAACATCTTAGTCAATTCGGAATTTCTTCTCAAAAGAAAATCCCCCTGCCAACACACGCACACACACACACACACACACACACACACACACACACACACACACACACACACACACACACACACACACACACACACACACACACACACACACACACACACACACACACCCTAGATAGAACCTTTCCATCTGACCTTGTTGCCTTCTGACTGGAAATTAAAATGTTTTCACACGTTTCACTGTCGCTTCCTTCACAAAAAGAAAAGCAGAGAGTTGGTGACGGTGTTGGAGGTGGTGAGTGTAGACAGGAAGCAAAGCTTTTCTTTATCGCAGCGCAAAGGCAGATATTTTCCACCTCCTGCAGTCAGACGACTGACGGAACCACGGGAAATGAGTTCCTCTTCTTGCTCTGGACTCTTTTAGAAACACTGAGCACATTGAAACTTCTCGTCACATTTGGGACATTTCAGCCCCTTGATAGTTTTTACACTATTTACTCAGTAAAAGATTGTTTCTTTTGGAGAGAAAGTCAAAAATTTAAAAAAGCTATCAAATCAATCGGATTCGAATCCACCTGCACATGATTCATAGCTAGTAAACGTAGAAAACTTAAAAGTGTTTAGTCCCTTTAGAAAAGTTTTCTCAGTTCAAACTGAGCAGCTCAAAGGTAAGTTTAGTGGTTTCACACAGACTGAGATGACGAGACCCTGAGACCCTGAGACGCTGAGACCCTGAGACCCTGAGACCCTGAGACGCTGAGACGCTGACACAATCCTCCACCACATGTGAAACTTCACAGCCTACAAGAACGAGTCGAGTGAGAGGCTGTGAAGGTTTCAGATAATCAGGAGGATGTGCAGAGTGAAGCATCAGGAGGATGTGCAGAGTGAAGCATCAGGAGGATGTGCAGAGTGAAGCATCAGGAGGATGTGCAGAGTGAAGCATCAGGAGGATGTGCAGAGTGAAGCATCAGGAGGATGTGCAGAGTGAAGCATCAGGAGGATGTGCAGAGTGAAGCATCAGGAGGATGTGCAGAGTGAAGCATCAGGAGGATGTGCAGAGTGAAGCACCAGGAGGATGTGCAGAGTGAAGCACCAGGAGGATGTGCATCAGGAGGATGTGCACTGTGACTGTTCACAGAGAGCCTCCACCGGAGTCGTTCACACGTCAACAAGCTCAAGTGAAAACATTAAACTGTCGCTGTGTTTTGTGTTTGTTTACACGACAACGGACCTCAGAGTTACTGAAAACAGAACTTTCTGAAAATGCTTCAACTCCGTCTCTGTTGAAACATCAGAGACGCTGCTCCTGGTCCTGGTCCTGGTCCTGGTCCTGGTCCTGGTCCTGGTCCTGGTCCGGGTCCTGGTCCTGGTCCGCGGCCGTAGTAAAGTTGTTCTGATCTCCAGTGTTTACTTCCATCATAGTGCCTCAATCAACATTTCTGACTCATTGAGGGAACACCGGGCGGTGCAGTGGTTTGCACTACACCTCACAGTGAGAAGTTTCTGTGTTTGAGTCCAGACTGTGTGGAGTTTGCATGTTCTCTCCTGATGCATGGTGGGGTTATTTCACTTCCCTGCTCCAGTTCAGAAACACGTGTTTAAAAATAGTTTTGAGCTTCACATTAATGAGCTACTGAGCATATAGTGTTCCGGAAAAAATCCTCGAGGTGATTCGGGTGAGAAAACTCAGGATCTTAAAGGTTTCACATTTTAAAAAAAACACACGAAAAAGTACAATTTTGTTCAGGTTTACACTTTCCAAAGGATTTCTATGAATGACATTAAAATATTTGTGTTTTAAGACTTGAAAAAGTCACAACATGGAACAAGTAGATCTTTAAAATGATCTAATATCAGATTGAAGTGATCATCATGCAGATTGTTTTGACACTCTCATATCTCTTTATCTGTTCACAGATCAGCTCCACTGCTGCATTTTTCTCAAGTCAGGGCTTGTTGAAAGCTGCAGGATAAAAGTAATAATTCACACTCTGAAAGCCAAGTTAAAGGAGATTTCAGCAGTAAAAGTTTTCATGGTAATTTTCAACATTACTTGTTTAGATCACAGACTTCTAGCAGCCCTGATAGTTGTACTCTTTAAACCAATTTTAAGCCACAAAATACATGAAAAATATCTGTTTTCAGGAAAGAGATTGTTGTTCTAAAAAGTAAATGTTCTCTCGATGAGTCTGAAATGTCTTTTGAAACCAAGTCAACCATATTTGAATCTACACGTCCTCCTCATGTTTACTGATGCCGTATTCTTCTGTTTTTTGAGGAGGAAAGTGTCACTTTAAAAACCTCATTACATTTCAACTGTGCACATTCTGGAGAAGTTCTGGAGGGGCGGAGCCAAACGGAGCAAAGCTGACCCCCCGATATCATGAAAAACAAACTGCACCCCTCAATGTCTAATCTAGGAAAAGTACAATGTTTTAAACTTCATATTAGTTCAAATAAACCACATTTGTACCAAAAATATTATCAAAATAATAAGCCAGTAATAATGGTTTGGTGCATGCCGTGTGTGAAGCTTTAAAAGTGTCATGTGACTAATCTCACAATCACAATCTACTCTAAGGTCATGTTTACACGTACCCGGGTATTTGAAAAAACTGTGATATTCCTCTGCGTTTGAGCCGCGCATTTACACATAAACGTAGTACGACTCGCCACAAACAATGGTTCCTGAAAACTTGGTTCACAGTGGAGATCTGGATAAAATCTGTGTCTCTGTTTGCATCTAAAAGGGGGGTGGGCGGATATTTGAGTCACAATTCGTGACTTGGTGGTTTTTTCCAGGATTCTGATTGGCTATCATGGCTTCATGCTTCTCGCCACACTGCCCCCTACAGGTTTGGCTGCTCACAGCAGCTCTGAACCAGGTGTGTATGCGGGTCAGTGTGAATTAAGATTTTCTTTTAAAGGTGGTGGGAGAAATGTCCATTTTTGTAAAAACCCAGGTAACGTGTAAATGTGGCCAGAGACCCAACAAATTGATAATACCACTTATTATCAATATATGAAGTGAATATTGTAATTCTAAACCTGATAAATAACATCACGCTCCTGTAACATATGAATGTGTTTGTAAACCTGGGTGCTATCAGTCTGCTCTGTGGTTGGATTAAACACCATAAAGAAGCACAATGCTGTGGAACAATGCTCTCAAGGTTCTACCGCATGATTCCCAGCATGAGCATTTATTCTTTCTGCCTCCATAACTCATGCTCGTGTTTTCTCAGCAGCAGCCGTCCGACTTTCTGTGGCTTTCAACATCGACGTGTCCAGTCCTGACGTCTACGGCGGCGAAGCTGGAGATTTCTACGGATACAAAGTGCTTCAGTACTCGTCTGGTGGCAGCAAAGGGTGAGCGTTCATCTGCATCTTCATGGCGTTCCTGAGCTTTCGTCATCAATAATGCTGAATCATTTCAGCATCTTCGAAGCACACAGCGTCCTGTGACAAATTTCACAATCACAATCGACTCTAAGGCCACGTTTACACGTACCCGGGTATTTGAAAAAACGGTGACATTTCTCTGCGTTTGAGCCGCGAATTTACAAATAAACGCAGCAACGACTCACCACAAATGATGGTTCCTGAAAACCCCGGCTACAGTGGAGATCTGGATAAACTCTATCTCCAGTTGCATCTATAGGGGGGTGGGCGGATATTTTCCTCATAATTCGTGACGTCCTGTTTTTATTTCCAGGATTCTGATTGGCTATTATGGAATCATGCTTCTCGCTACACTGCCCCCTACAGGTTTGGCTGCTCATTAGCTCTGAACCAGGTGTATATGCGGGTCCGTGACAATGAAGTTTTTTTTTTAAACCCGGGCATGTGTAAACGTGGCCTAATCTCACAATCTAATCTAAGAGAAGGAGGAGGAAGAGGAGCAGGGGGAGGAGCAGGAGGAGGAAGAGGAGGAGCAGGAACAGGAGAAAGAGGAGGAGGAGAAGGAAGAGAAAGTTGAAGAGGAAGAGGAAGAGGAAGACACCAGGACCTGAACTCAGAGGAGTCGAAACCAGAAATCCAGTAAAAACCAGAGCAGGAAAAACTAGAGTTTAAAGTTACAAAACATGAAACAGAAAAGCAGCAGGGAAAAATTGGCATTGTGATACTTCTACTGCTACTTGTACTGTTACTGCTACTTGTACTGTTACTGTTACTGCTACTTGTACTTGTACTTGTGTGCAGACAGTGAGTTTCTCCTCTCTGATCCTCAGGATGATCATCAGCTCTCCTCTGAAGCTGAACGGATCCGGCGGGATTAACAGACGAGGTCTAGACCAAACCTCCACATGGTTCAGCCCTGGGGGTACGGATCATCATCATCATCATCATCATCATCATCATCATCATCATCATCATCAACCCAACAAATCTTCATTAGCCTGGAACTTTGTTAATCTGGAGCTTTGTTAGCCTGGGGTTTTGCTAGTCTGGAGCTTCATTAATCTGGAGCTTCATTAGTCTGGAGCATCATTAAGCTGGAGCTTTGTTAGTCTGGAGCTTTGTTAGCCTGGGGTTTTGCTAGTCTGGAGCTTCATTAATCTGGAGCTTCATTAGTCTGGAGCTTCATTAATCTGGAGCTTTGTCAGTCTGGAGCTTTGTTAGTCTGGAGCTTCATTAATCTGGAGCTTCATTAGTCTGGAGCTTCATTCATCTGGAGCTTTGTCAGTCTGGAGCTTCATTAGTCTGGAGCTTCATTAATCTGGAGCTTCATTAGTCTGGAGCTTCATTCATCTGGAGCGTTGTCGGTCTGGAGCTTCGTCAGTCTGGAGCTTCATTAATCTGGAGCTCCATTAATCTGGAGCTTCATTAATCTGGAGCTCCATTAATCTGGAGCTTTGTCAGTCTGGAGCTTTGTTAGTCTGGAGCTTTGTTAGTCTGGACATTCATTCATCTGGAGCTTCATTAATCTGGAGTTTTGTTAGTCTGGAGCTTCATTAATCTGGAGCGTTGTCGGTCTGGAGCTTCGTCAGTCTGGAGCTTCATTAATCTGGAGCTCCATTAATCTGGAGCTTTGTCAGTCTGGAGCTTTGTTAGTCTGGAGCTTTGTTAGTCTGGACATTCATTCATCTGGAGCTTCATTAATCTGGAGTTTTGTTAGTCTGGAGCTTCATTAATCTGGAGCTTCATCAGTCTGGAGCTTCATTAATCTGGAGTTTCATTAGTCTGGAGCTTCATTAATCTGGAGCTCCATTAATCTGGAGCGTTGTCAGTCTGGAGCTTCGTCAGTCTGGAGCTTCATTAATCTGGAGTTTTGTTAGTCTGGAGCTTCATTAATCTGGAATTTCATTAGTCTGGAGCTTCATTAATCTGGAGTTTTGTTAGTCTGGAGCTTCATTAATCTGGAGCTCCATTAATCTGGAGCTTTGTTAGTCTGGAGCTTTTTTTTCCATTTAAATTAATTTAATTTATTTATTTCATTCAAAATTAATAATTAAAAAAACTCCTTGGAATAAAACTTCTAATCTGACACAGTCTGAATGAAAAGGAGCAGAAGAGAAGATCAGTCTTATGATATCTGCCCCTTTGTTACCTTAAAATCACTTTACATCAGTCTATTATTTTTGTTGTCCAACTTTCTAAATATTTACCGTTTTACACATATTTGTGTGCATTTCTGTAAAGTATTTACAATATACAACTACAAAACCATAATTTTCATGTTTGTCCAGATGAAATATCTCACGTCTCACAATATTTATGTCCAAATCTAATTTTGCATAATTTTTTTTTAACATTTTAGCTTTTATTCACTGGAGCCTTGAGGAGGTCGTCGTGTCACTAATCAGATGTTCATGTTCCAGAAACGTCTCTGCCGGAGGCGGCGGTGGTGAAGCACCTCGGCTTGTCGATTGCTGCCGACTCCACCGGCTCCCATTTCACCGTGAGAACCTCGACTTCCTGTCTTTCTTTCAGTACAAACCAACAGGAGGAGTTAAGTTCTGTCGTGTCGTTTGTGACTTCAGGTGTGCAGTCCCAGCGTGGCCCACGAGTGCTACGAGAACTTCTACCTGAACAGCGTCTGTTTCAACATCACAGAGACACTGCAGGAAGTCTCCTCCTTCACACCGGCTTTCCAAAGTAAAAACAAAACTCTCCACAGCGCTCACTCACTGGCCAAATGACTAGGAACAGCTCATGATCAGCATTCTGGAAATCAACCTGCAATCAATTCAACAGGAAGTTGTTTGATTGACAGTTTGGTAGCCGCCTGCTGATATGGCAAGTTGTATGGCAACCGGATGTGGGTCAGTGAGCAAGGTGGCACCGTGGCCTGATTCTGGTTTGGGTTATGGGGCCCAGGTCGTTCTCATGTGAACAGGAACACATGTGTTTTCTTCAGGGTGAACCAAAACTAATAGCAAAGTCTGACTTTTAAAATGTTTCTCTACTTTTATTAGCGTCTGAAAAGCCACTCACACACTACCACCCAATCTTCTTTTTTTATTTTTTTTCAGATCATTCAAACTCAAACACAGTCCCACCACGCGCTCCAGCACTGCCACATAAACGGAATGTTTCAGAAATGAATGAGTAGGAAACATTTTCGGTCTCCAACTGTAAAACCAGTCATCTTAAAGCCTTATAAACACTTTTGGTGTGACTGTAAATCCTATTGTATGTTCATCCTCACGGTGTTAACAGAGGCTGTTTGTGAACGTTAACGGAGCTGAAGGACTGAGTTAGTTCAGGAATATTTGGTTCTACAGCTTTGAACAATCCAAACAAGCGTCACAGTGAGCAGGAAAGGGACAGAACGGCTTTTCTTCTTCGAACAAAAATGTTTATTTCAAGTTGTGCACCTTAGAAAAACCAGAACACCAGCCTCCAGTTGCCCTACTGCAGAGGCCTTATCCTGAAGGGACATACGGGACGTGGCATGTTGATGCTTGGAGCAACACAAACTCAACAAGGTTGCAGGACCCAAGCACACAGGTGCTGTCAATCAGGTGCTCATCGGCCATAAACCTGTGACTGGCACACACCTGCCAGGACATGAAGCTCAGAACAAGAGGGTTTGAATCCCGATCCAGAACTTCTTTAGTATCGGGCAGTCCCAGAGAATGTCAGAGTGTGTCTCGCGCTTGTTTACAGTTTCTCCAGCATAGATTTGACCTGCTTTCATTTCATTTAATGATTTAATTACTTTTGAATGAAATACATTTAAAAACAATCTCATTTTGATGTGATAGCGGGATTTTTAAACTTCCTCATTTTTTAATTTCCAATTAAATTCTTTCCATATGGAACTGCCAGTGACTTTGTGTCCTTTGTCACAGGTTTTTTTTCCCATTCTTCATCCTCTTTAATGAGATTCATTCCTCACTCCCATCTCTCTTTTCCATAAATCAAGTATCCTGTTAGGTGTGTCTGGAGGAAGTGTTCCATATGTGTGGGTTGTTGTTTAGGTGTTTTCCCGTCATTGTGTGACATTAAGTAATTTCTCAATTGTAAATATCTGAAGAAGTCAATAGATAAGAAACCAAATTTACTTTGCAGTTGTTTAAAGGATTTTAGGGTTCCTCCATCGGACATTTGGTTATTAGTTATTTCTCCTTTCTCTGTCCATGTCTTGAATCCAACACCTATCTTCTTCCTGACCAGAAACCACATCCTTTGAGTGCATCGTTATTTATCTTCAGTTCCCTCCATGTCTTTCTTTCCAGAAACGGGAGGTTCTCAAGCAGAACTGAGGGTCATGCTTGTTGCTCCAGCCAGTTTGTTCCCTGTCTTGCAGCACCCATTCAACCATTCCACACATGTGTGCAACCCAGTAGTATTATCTGACAGAACGGCTTTACGACTGCTCCCAGCACCAATCCAGTCCGAACAAATATGAACAGCCTAAAACAGCTCGGACAGGTTCCTGGTCCATCACAGAGCCGCCGTGCGGCCTTGTTTCGGTCTGAAGTCCAGTTTAAAGTTCCCCGGCTCCCCTTCACCTTACTGACCTGCGTCACACCGCTGTCATGTGATCGTCTGGACAGTGGATGAGGCCTTCCTAACGCTGTGGCCGCTGAATGTTTCAATGACATTTAAATGACATTTTCAAACTTTCGTCTTGCCAGACTGCACAAAGAAAACTGTGGACCTGGTTTTTCTATTCGACGGCTCCAACAGTATGACCACAGAAGACTTCGAAAAAAACAAAGACTTCATCCTGGACATCATGAACAACCTTCGGAACACATCCATCAAGGTCACTGCGCCGCGGCACATCCAACTGCCGCCATGCACTGGAGGCCAGTAAAGCTAATGCTAATGTGTGTGTGTGTGTGTGTGTGTGTGTTTCAGTTTGCTGCCGTTCAGTTCTCTACAGTCTACACCAAAGTGTTTGACTTCAATGACTACGTAGCTGGACGTGCTAAACAGAAGCTGAAGAAGGAGAGTCACATGAAGGGCCTGACCAACACACATGGAGCGCTCACATTCATCTTGTACGTAGTGTCACACTGCAAACAGCCGGGCTCCGTCCAGATCTCATCTCTGAAGATGGAACTCTCTCATTTTCTGTTTGTTTCAGGCATGGAATCTTAGAGGACTCGTCAGCAGGAGCCTCCCCCGATGCCACCAAGGTCCTGGTGCTGATCACAGATGGAGATCCCAGTGACACCGACAGAAACAACACGATACAGAAATACGATGCCAAAAACGTGATTCGCTTCGTTATCGGGGTAAACTCATCCTGTCAAGGTCAAAGGCCAAACCCCGTCTTCAGGTCACATCCTCTTCACTTTCATACTGCAAATCTTCATCATGTTATGAAACATTCAGTGCAGAATACTGGACAGTAGACGTGAAGGAACAACGTCCATAACGGGTCATGATCTTTTACAAGCTGGAGAACACATGACGGAACTAGTAGTTTTTGGATAACAGGATACTGTGGCATTGTTTTTACCCTGTTTTTAAGTCACTGTTTACTGTGATATTTACTCACTGTTACCCTGTTTTTTTTTTTATTCACTGTTTTATTATTACTTTTAACTGTGAAGCACTTTGGTCAACCTTGGCTGTTGTGTTAAAATGTGCTATCCAAATAAAGTTGGATTGGACTGCATTGGAACGTTTTGGAACTAGTAATTGTTGGAGAACACATGATGGAACTAGTAATTGTTGGATAACGTTTTGGAACTACTAGTTGTTGGAGAATGTTTTTGAACTAGTAGTTGTTGGAGAATGTGATGGAACTAGTAGTTGTTGGAGAATGTTTTGGAACTAGTAATTGTTGGATAACGTTTTGGAACTACTAGTTGTTTGGTAACGTTTTGGAACTAGTAGTTGTTGGAGAATGTGATGGAACTAGTAGTTGTTGAGGTACCAACAGAAGCTGTTGTACTGGTTTTAATTGTTGTCATAGTAGTTCTAGTACTCGTTGTTACTGCAATGTCAATCATCACTGTTGGAACTGCTCATGTTGTAGTAGTAGTACTGGTATTTGTAGTTTATGCAGTTCAACAAAGTAGCTATATTTGTAGTTGTAGGAGTACATATGATTGTAATTGCTGCTGAAGTTGTTCATTGCAAATTTATTTGTAGGTGCAGTACTCGAAGAGATTCTAGCAGTAATAGTAGTAGTTGTTGCCGGTGTTCTTGTAGTCATATACAGCTTTGGTAATTGTAGTGATAGTAGAAGAGGTTAGAGTAGCAGTACCAGCAGTATAAGTAGTAGCAGTACCAGTAGCAGTACCAGCAGTAGCACTACCAGTTGCAGTAGCAGAAGTAGTAGCTGATCTTCTTCCAATGCAACAGTAGGAGCTTGTGTAGTTTTAGTAATACTAGCAGTAGTAGTAGTAGTAGTAGTAGTAGTAGTAGTAGTAGTAGTAGCAACAGTAGCAGCGGTATTGCCTCCTGTTGTAGTTGTGCTAGCGGCTGTTGTATGGTGTAGCAAAAGTAGCAGTAGTACCAGTAGGAGTAGCATCTGGAGTTGTTGTGATAGTACAAGTGGTTGTAGTAGTAGTATTAGCAGTTGTGCTTGTAGTAGAAGTAGTTGGTGCAGTTGGAGGTGTAGTTTTATGTTTTGTTCTTGTAGTAAATGTATATTTTGTTTTAGTAGTAAATATCGTATCATGTTTTGTTCTAGTAGTAAATATAGTAGTATGTTCTGTTCTAGTAGGAAATCTAGTAGTATGTTTTGCTGTGGTTCCAGTTGCCATAGAAACAGTGGTAGAAGAGTTTTAGTAGCAGTAGAGGTACTAGTAGTTCAAGGTGTACCCGTTGTAGTTACATTCGCAGTAGTAATATTAGTAGTAGTGGTTTCTGTGGTATTAGATGTAGTAAATATTTAATTATAAATGTAACGACTGCAGAAGTTTTCTAAAGGTTGAAGGTTTTATTGTTTCCCCGTCATTGAAGCTGTTTTGATTTCAGGTAAAAGTTGCAACGTTGGATAAATTTCAAGCCATCGCTTCAGAGCCCAAAGACCAAAACGCCTTCAAAATCGAAAACTACAACGGACTGACCGGAGTGCTGGAGAACTTCCAGAAGAAGATCTTCAACATGGAGGGTAAGGTACCACGATCTCCCGTCGTTCTGACTCTGTTATCCCGGGTACAGTAACATTACCTCGCGGCCGTGTCCCCCTCAGGCTCCACCACAGCTCGAGCAGGAAACCTGACCCAGGAGATGTCTCAGAGTGGATTCAGCTCGGCCTTTTATCAGGTACCAACAGAAGCTTTTCAACTTTCACTTTGTCCCTTCGACAAACACTGACTTCCTCTTTGTTGAAAATACACGTTGGTGCTCATTATGGACCCGAAAGTTCACGAGCATCAGACGTTGCACAAGCAGGTGACTCTCTTGCACATACTGAAAGAGGAAATCCTAAAACACATTTTCACTGTTCAAGATAAGTCATTACACAAGTTAACACCGTGGTGTTGCTTTATCTATCTGAGAGATTATTTCACAGAACACACACACACACACACACACACACACACACACACACACACACACACACACACACACACACACACACACACACACACACACACACACACACACACACACACACACACACACACACACACACACACACACACCCTGCCAACCAACCAACCATGCTACCAACCCACTGACCACCAAGCCTACCAACAAACCAACTGACCGACCAACCAACCAACTATCCGCCCACCTGAACAACCAACCAAACAACCACCCCACCCAACCACCGACCACACCAACCAACCAACCATCCAGCCACCTACCAACCAACCAACTCAACAACCAAACAACCACCTTACCAACCCACTGACCACAAACCAACCAACCACCCAGCCACCTACCAACCAACCAACCACGCTACCAACCCACTGACCACCAAGCCTACCAAGAAACCAACTGACCGACCAACCAACCAACTATCCGCCCACCTGAACAACCAACCAAACAACCACCCCACCCAACCACCGACCACACCAACCAACCAACCATCCAGCCACCTACCAACCAACCAACTCAACAACCAAACAACCACCTTACCAACCCACTGATCACAAACCAACCAACCACCCAGCCACCTACCAACCAACCAACCACGCTACCAACCCACTGACCAACCAACCAATCACCAACCAACCAACCAACCAATCAAACCAAGAAATACTGTAACAACTAAAATCACACACACGTGAGTAAAATTAACAATTATCTGTGGAATCACCCAAAATGTTAATTTTCCAACATTTCTTTCCTGTGAGAAACTTTGTTGACTCCAAACGGTTCTCAGACAATCTTTTGCTCTTGCTCATGTTCTCACCAGACATTTCTCTTCACAGGATAAGTTAATTCTGGGTTCAGTGGGAACCAACAGCTGGCAGGGGTCCCTACAAGAACGTCAAGAACTGAAGAAAGCGCAGATTGAAGATCCTGAAATGAAGATGGACTCTTACATGGGTACATTTAGTGAAAAGCTCATTTATAAAGCAAAGCTGATACAGTATTTTTCTCCCCGGGTTTCCCTCCTGACCTTCTGTTCTGATATCGATCAGAATAAACCGAAACAATCACAATCATCATTCATCCATTGAAATGCAGCCAGACACTGAGATTTAAAAAAAAGAAGGTTAAAATGAGAATATAATCAAGTAAAAACGTTTTTTCCCCAAAAAAGGATTTTCTGACTTTTAGTTTTCCTGAACTTGATAATACACATAGTCCATTTTTAAAGTTTGATATAATTCCAAAAGTTAATGACGGAGAGGTTATGGAGTGTTTCTATCCAGAGACGTCAGGGAGAGAACAGAAATAAAGTCTGTTTGCTTCCCTGTCCCAGTCAGACATTTGACTTGAGTTCCTTGAGTTTCCTGCACAGATGGATGAAGTCTTGCTCTTCTGCACTGATTGAACACTGTTCCAGGATACTCTGTGTCCGCTGGAGGCAGGAACGGCGTGGCGGTGTACTTCTCGGGCGCTCCGAGGTTTGAACACACCGGACGAGTCGTCCTCTTCAGACAAGATGGGGGAACCTGGACGGCAGCTCACAGAATAACGGGAGATCAGGTGGGAAACCAGCCGGTGAGACCATCTCACAGGAGTTTGAACCTCAGCCTGGGGATAATCTGCTGTTTGTGCTTCCTCTCACACACTGACGGGGGGACGATTCGTCAGTTTGCAGGGGGTTTACTATCTCTCACTATCTCTGCAGGATGTCAGCTGCTGACATAGAAAGTGCAGAGAAGAAACCACAGAGCTTCCTCTCGCTGGTGCATATATAGAAAAACACCCAGAGGAGCAACGAACATCTTGAAGCACATTTCAAGTTCACACAGTCAATTTTCACATAAATGAAAACAGCGTCTGAATCCGAACAGCTGCTTCCCACATTTTGCTTTGAATTGTACAAACACACATTTTGAGAACTGGGGAGGCTCCTGCCAATATATGTTTCTACTGAGGAAAATTACAAAGATACTGTGACGTTTCTGCAGTTGAGTTATTACTGCAATGTTACGGTTCAATGATGATGTTCTGTTAGTTCAGACTCTTCCAGTGAGTTGGCCTGTGATTGGTTGAGAGTGAAGAAGGGAGGCGGGTCAGGAGACTGTCTGTGAGTGTGTGTGTGTGTGTTCAGTTGGAGGAGGAGCAATGAAGGAGCAGCCGGTTAATCTATGTCGTTCAGTTCAGCCATCGTGTGGTGCAGTGGTTGCCTCACAGTGAGAAGGTCGTGAGCTCAAATACAGGCCAGAGCTTTTCTGTGTGGCCTTTGCATGTTCTTCCCGGGTACTCTGCTTTCCCCCAAAGTCCACAAAACATTTGCAGACAAGAAACTTGTCTTCCTTTGAAATGTGTTACTACGTAACACGTTACTTATTGAGTACTCACCGAGTACTACTTAATGTCTCCCTGAGTTCAATGAAACAGCCCCCGTCATGACGTGCCTCTTTTCCAGATCGGCTCCTACTTCGGGGCAGAGCTTTGCTCCGTAGACGTGAATTCAGACGGCAACACCGACTTCCTGCTGGTCGGCGCGCCACTCTTCTACCAGCCGCAAGACAAGAAGGAAGGACGCATCTACGTCTACCAGCTGACGGAGGAGGTGAGCTGAGATGGTTCGTGATGCTACTGAGACACCGTCTGAACCAGGAAGAAAAAAGTAACTGGCTACTTCAGGAAGTAACTCCTGTGTTACTCTGTTTCCTTCA
Source organism: Lipophrys pholis (assembly GCF_963383615.2). Classification (NCBI taxonomy): domain Eukaryota; kingdom Metazoa; phylum Chordata; class Actinopteri; order Blenniiformes; family Blenniidae; genus Lipophrys; species Lipophrys pholis. Next base: position 1,188,953 of record NC_137628.1, on the reverse strand, counting down.
GTTAGAGGAGGAAGATGCTTTTTAATCTGGATGTTGGAGGAGGAAGATGCTCTATTATCTGGATGTTAGAGGAGGAGATGCTCTATTATCTGGATGTTAGAGGAGGAAGATGCTCTATAATCTGGATGTTAGAGGAGGAGATGCTCTATAATCTGGATGTTTGGGGGAGATGCTCTATAATCTGGATGTTAGAGGAGGAGATGCTCTATTATCTGGGTGTTTGAGGAGGAAGATGCTCTATAATCTTGATGTTAGAGGAGGGGATGCTCTATTATCTGGGTGTTTGAGGAGGAAGATGCTCTATAATCTGGATGTTAGAGGAGGAAGATGCTCTATAATCTGGATGTTAACTCTTAACAAAAAGATTAAAGAACTAATGACCAGTAGAAGCAACATAACCAGCTGATAAACCACCAACCTAAACTAACTGCTATTCAAGTATGCTAATGCTAGTTACTATACAGTTACTATGGATACAGGCTAACGCTAATGCTAATGCTACAGCCAGTTTCAAATCCTTCATGTTGCTCTGAGGATGAAGGAGTGAATAAGAAGCAGATGCTAACATGATGGAGAAGATGACGTCTGCATCTCCAACTAGTTTCTGTCTGAAACTTCAGTAACTGTAACTGAGTTACTGCATCCATGAAAGTAATTGTTCAATGTCGAACACAAACGCACCACGTTAAGGTCATTCTGCTGTCATTCATAAACTTTGTCCAACAGATGCAGCTGAAAGCGGTGATGACTGTGACGGCGCCCTCTATGGGGAGATTTGGCAGCACTATCTCCAGTCTGGCCGACCTGAATGGAGACGGACTGCGAGACGTCGCGGTCGGAGCTCCGCTGGAGGACGAGGACAGAGGAGCCGTGTACATCTACCTGGGAGAGCAACGCAGAGCGATACGCTCCACCTACAGCCAGGTGAGAGTCACATCCTCCATCAGTGTCCTCCATCAACACCATCAACATCCTCCATCAGCATCGTCAACATCCTCCATCAGCATTGTCCAAATCCTCCATCAACACCATTAACATCCTCCATCAGCATTGTCCAAATCCTCCATCAACACCATTAACATCCTCCATCAGCACCGTCAAAATTCTCCATCAACACCATTAACATCCTCCATCAGCACCATAAAAATTCTCCATCAACACCATTAACATCCTCCATCAGCACCATAAAAATTCTCCATCAACACCATTAACATCCTCCATCAGCACCATAAAAATTATCCATCAACATCCTCCATCAACACCATCAACATCCTCCATCAGCACCATCAAAATTCTCTATCAACACCATCAACATCCTCCATCAGCACCGTCAAAATTCTCCATCAACACCATTAACATCCTCCATCAGCACCATACAAATTATCCATCAACATCCTCCATCAACACCATCAACATCCTCCATCAGCACCATAAAAATTATTCATCAACACCATCAACATCCTCCATCAGCACCGTCAAAATTCTCCATCAACACCATCAACATCCTCCATCAGCACCATACAAATTATCCATCAACATCCTCCATCAACACCATCAACATCCTCCATCAGCACCATAAAAATTATTCATCAACACCATCAACATCCTCTATCAGCGCCATCAACATCCTCCATCAACATCACCTACATCCTCCATCAACACCATCAACATCCTCCATCAGCACCATAAAAATTATTCATCAACACCATCAACATCCTCTATCAGCGCCATCAACATCCTCCATCAACATCACCTACATCCTCCATCAACATCACCTACATCCTCCATAAAAATTATCCATCAACATCCTCCATCAACACCATCAAAATTCTCCATCAACACCATTAACAGCCTCCATCAGCACCATAAAAATTATCCATCAACACCATCAACATCCTCCATCAGCACCGTCAAAATCCTCCATCATCGACAACATCTTCCATCAACACCTTCCATCAACACCACCAACACCCTCTCAGCACCATCTCACTCTGAGCGTCACTCTGATGAGCCTGCTGCTGTCCTAGAGGATCATGGGAGAGACGGTGAATCCTGGGAGGAAGTTCTTTGGACAGGCCATCAGCGGAGACATGGACCTTGGAGAGGACGGACTCCCAGACCTTGTGGTGGGATCGCAGGGCGCCGCAGTCGTCTTAAGGTAGAGATCTCATCGATCAGGGATCCTCAATCTTAGTCCTGGAGGGCCGGTGTCCTGCATGTTTTAGGTTTCTCCCAGTTGCAACACACCTGAATGCAATAAGGCCTCGTGACTTGGCTTTTTCACAAGCCAGACGATGACATCATCATCAGATTGAGGTGTGGTGAAGCTGGGAGGAGCTAAAACCTGCAGGACACCGGCCCTCCAGGACCAAGATTGAGAACCCCTGTCATAGATCACCAAACTGATTCCTTTGATGGAAGCTGTTGCAGCGCTGTTGTTTCTCCGTCCGTCCTGCCACCAGCTCATAGCATTATCTAGTCAGTGCCAGAGTGTCTGTCTGTCCCGTCCTGCTGCCAGCTGATAGCATTATCTAGTCAGTGCCAGAGTGTCTGTCTGTCCCGTCCTGCTGCCAGCTGATAGCGTCATCCAGCTAGTGGCAAAGTCCCTGGGTGCTTCTGAATAGTCCCTCCCATCTCCTTTCCTATCCGCTATTCGAACGCTCCTTATCATGGTCGCCACTTAAACACTTCCAGGGGTTAAGGAAATGTGGATAGGAAAGGAGATAGAAGGGACTATTTGGACGCACCCTCTGTCTGCCCCGTCCTGCCACGAGCAGATCACTTTATCTATCCAGCTCGGGACAGAAATGTATTTACAGCCTTTAAACAGCCGTGAGCTTCACTTTCTGAGCACTGTCTGCTTCTTTTCAGCCTGAACACTTATTTGGTTTATATGGACGAGGCCATCGTTGTGCTTCCAGAAGAACTTAAGCAGCTTCAATCTGAATGATGGCACATGGCTTCCTTCATTCACTCACTTATAACACTGCCACCTACTGGCCAATACCAGGATGCTTTGACCTTTTTTTTAACCAGGAAAGCTCTTTTCTCTTTGAGTCACACAAAACTGAATTAAATACAAAGGCAGATCTCTGTTCAGACTGAACAAGGTCTCTGGATTCTGATCATAATTCACGTGCTATAACGTCTTTAACTGCTACACACAGATAGTCATAAAGCAAGCGTTGTGTGGGCCCGAAGCAGGAAGTGAAAAGCAGACTGGTTTCATGTTTCAGTTTCCTCATTTGGCAGAGAGGAAGTCTTAACAGTCCTCATTTTAATGCTCATCTTCCAGATCCAAGCCTGTTTTCAACGTGGAGGCTCAGCTGTCGTTTCACCCTGCGGAGATAAGCACGGAGGGCCTGGAATGTCAGGGCGAAGACAACACGTTACCGATGGTCGACCTCCGAGTCTGTTTTCACATGGCTGAAGTGACCAACAGTAGAGACGGTAAGAGACTCGAGACGAGCGGCTGAGGACGAGCGGCTGAGGACGAGCGGCTGAGGACGAGCTGCTGAGGACGAGCGGCTGAGGACGAGCGGCTGAGGACGAGCTGCTGAGGACGAGCGGCTGAGGACGAGCTGCTGAGGACGAGCTGCTGAGGACGAGCGGCTGAGGACGAGCTGCTGAGGATCTTTCTGGAGTCGCTGCCTGGTTGTAATCCTGTTTTCTGGCTCTCCAGGCGACGGACTGAACATCACCTACAGGCTGGACGTGGATCCGAAGAGACAGAAGAACCGAGGTTTCTTCAAGGAAGCTGAGAAGAAGAGCAGAGACCTCACAAGCAGCTACGAGCTGACGGAGGCAGAAACCTGCTTCAACTACTCCATCTACATGCACGTACGAAGACTAATTCGACATCTTTACACTCTGATACAGTCTTTAAGAGCAGGCTGATTGAGATTTAATGGTGACGAGTGAGAGCTGCCGCCTGTTTGTCCTTCTAACACTCTTCAACATGACAGTCTTCCTGGACATGAAGCTTTATTCCTCTGACAGTCATCATGAACAGTGTTATGAGTATCGAGTCACGTCCGGTCAAGTATAAGTGTTGAGCTGTTGAAAACAACAGTAAAACTTTGTTTCTGAAGATATTTGCACATTTCTACACACACACACTAAACACACTCGACTCGTCTTTGTGTTTTACAGAAATGTGTGTTTGACACTTTGTCGTCAATCAGCATCAAATTGAACTTTTCCCAAACCGATGGCGCCAACGAGGCTTCCAGCCTGAACACGGACAGCGTGAAGCAGTCTGCCGTGGAGGTACCGTCACACACCTCCACCACTACACACCTCCACCACTACACACCTCCACACATTACTTTCCTCTAGTTATATTACATCTTGTGAAGTAAATGCGATTGTGGCGGAGAGGTGACTGAGCCCCTGATGGGAATCAGGTGTGCTGCCTCACCTCTCTGCCCATAAAAGGAGGAGCCACCAGGCTGAAAAGCCTGTGTTGAGACTTGGTTTGATTTAATAAAAGAACTACGGTTTTGAGAAGCTCTGACTCTGCGTCTCTGTGGCTTGCTCAACTGCTACAGAGATGTATTCAGAGGAAGCAGCTTCTTCATTTCATGTATATAATGAAGCTCCTGGTTGTTTTTGACAGGTTCCCTTTGAGAAGCAGTGCAGGAAGAACGACACATGTGTGGCCGAGCTGCAGGTGGAAACCAGCTTCATGTACGAACTCCACACGAACGTCGGATGAACATCAGCTTCCAGAATCATCCACCAGTTCAACACACACTGCCTTTATTCCAGGACTCCCACATTGCTGGTGACAGAAGACAGCTACTTCAACATGTCAGTGAAGCTGGACAACCATGGGGATGACTCCTACAACACCAGCCTGACCATGTTCTACCCTCTAGGCCTGTCCTTCTCCATGATGACGCTCGCAAAGGTCTCTACTCATGTCCCACTGCAGCTCGTCCTTGACTCACTGGAGCTCGTCCTTCCACTGCAGTTAGACTCCCTAAAGCTAAAGACTCCCGGGTCGGCACAGTGGGGCAGTGGTTAGCGTTCTCGCCTCACAGTGAGAACGTCCTGGATCAAGTAGTGGCTGGGGCCTTTCTGTTGGGGCTGTTCCACCTAAAAGAACCAGGTGCTAGTTTAGGGCCAGACCCAGAACTTAAATGAGCACCGCCAAAGAACCGGTTGTTTTTCCATTGTCAACGGAGCCAAGTGAGAGCCACGTCATTGCGTCACTTTAAAACGTTGTTCATCACTGATTTCACCAATGTAGCGCTCCTACAGGAACCAGGAGACGGACTGTATTCATCGGGTTGGTCCTGGTCGCTCCATCTAGTCTGGCCTGAACCTCAGATGAACCAAAGAGCCAGAAGACATTACGTCTCCTCGTCACTCTGTTGCTGTTTTTTCTCGTCCGTCTTGTTTTAGTTCGGAGCCCCGGAGTGACAATAGAGGGAAAAAATAGAAATAACAAAGTGTGAATGAGTTTGGGGATTATTTTTCAACATTTGGGCATTACATAGTGACTTCTGCTCCTTTCACTTTATTTCTGGACGTGTCTGAATCAAAAGCTTCAACATGGAGGAATGGAGGTGTAGAACGATAGAACGCTGCTCTACAGCCGTTTTTTAATGGCAACCTCCGTAAACACGCTGATTAACAACAAACGTTCTTTCACATGAAGCCATTAAAAGGCTTTCATTTACAGTAGTGTGTAGTTTGTTTAGTAGTTACTGACGAGTCAAAAGTATAGCTTCCTTTTTAAAGAAGTTCTGTGGGTAGAAAATAAAATTGGAGCGTCTCGTAACGGAGCGCGACGCAGCCACATGCAGACCTCAGCCTGTGGTCATAACGCCGTACCAGACATGAAAGTAAAGTTAGTTTCAATATTTCTTTTTCTCTATAACCACTGCGGCTCCATGTTCACTCTAGATTTCAGAATACCGGTTCAGCGTCTCTTCTGCCTCGTAGGTAGCGGTAACTCCGCCCCCTAGCTGTCAGACTCCGCTCTGGCTCCGCTCTGGCTCCGCTCTGGCTCCGCTCTGGCCCAGCAATGATGTGGGGCCGGCTTAGCACCAGTTTAGCCCCTGATAGGCCGGGGCTTTGGTGGTGGAAAGACAAAGAACTGGTGCTAAATCTGGCCCTGGAGCAGAACTAGTCCCCGGTTCTTTCTGGTGGAAAAGCCCCCTGGGTGGAGTTTGCATGTTCTCCCCATGTCCCCCTCCTTTCCAGGGAGGCCATGACAGGCAGCCATAAACTGTTTTATTCCCACTTTTAGGAAGTGAAATGTGGCCTCGGGTGTCCCCTCATGTTGTTTCTCACTGTTCCCTCCCAACAGGCCACGAAGCGACAGATCCTCCACAGCTGCAACGATCTGAAAGGAGTTCTGGATAAAACCGTCTGTGGCATCAGTCTTCCTGTCTATCGCAGCAGGTCCTCAGTGAGTCTCGCTGAACCAGCTCCCTCAATCCTCCACAAACTCACTTCCATTGCACAGCCTCTGCTTTTCTGAGTCAGACCTGAAATCTTTGTCTTCCTCTTCCCGCGAAGGCAACGTTCAACACCTCCTTCCTCATCCTCAGCGACTACGACTGGAACGACACAGTGACAATGACCGTCGCAGGAAAAAGGTACAAAACATATGCTGAAGCACAGGGGAGTCAAACACTGTAACACAACAGCGACAACCAGGGCAGAACGACCTACAACACAACAATCTACTACACAACGACACACAACACAACGATCCAGAACACAACGACCCACAACACAACAATCTACAACACGACACACAACACAATGACCCACAACACATGGACCCAGAACACAATCCAGAATCCAATGATCCAGAACACAATGACCCACAACACAATGACCCACAACATAATGACTCGCAACACAACAATCTAGAATACAACGACCCACAACATAATGGCTCACAACACAATTATCGAGAGCACAACAACCCACAACACAACGATCCAGAGCACAACGATCCAGAGCACAACAACTCACAACACAACAACCCAGAACACAATGACCCACAACACAACGATCCAGAGCACAACAACTCACAACCCAACAACCCACAACACAACGATCCAGAGCACAACGATCCAGAGCACAACAACTCACAACACAACAATCTAGAATACAACGACCCACAACACAACGATCCAGAGCACAACGATCCAGAGCACAACAACTCACAACACAACAACCCACAACACAATGACCCACAACACAACGATCCAGAGCACAACGATCCAGAGCACAACGATCCAGAGCACAACTCACAACACAACAATCTAGAATACAACGACCCACAACACAACGATCCAGAGCACAACGATCCAGAGCACAACAACTCACAACACAACAATCTAGAATACAACGACCCACAACACAACGATCCAGAGCACAACGATCCAGAGCACAACAACTCACAACACAACAACCCAGAACACAATGACCCACAACACAACGATCCAGAGCACAACGATCCAGAGCACAACGATCCAGAGCACAACAACTCACAACACAACAACCCACAACACAATGACCCACAACACAACGATCCAGAGCACAACGATCCAGAGCACAACAACTCACAACACAACAACCCACAACACAACGATCCAGAGCACAACGACCCACAACACAACGATCCAGAGCACAACGATCCAGAGCACAACAACTCACAACACAACAACCCACAACACAACGATCCAGAGCACAACGATCCAGAGCACAACGATCCAGAGCACAACAACTCACAACACAACAACCCACAACACAATGACCCACAACACAACGATCCAGAGCACAACGATCCAGAGCACAACGATCCAGAGCACAACAACTCACAACACAACAACCCACAACACAACGATCCAGAGCACAACGACCCACAACACAACGATCCAGAGCACAACGATCCAGAGCACAACAACTCACAACACAACAACCCACAACACAACGATCCAGAGCACAACGATCCAGAGCACAACGATCCAGAGCACAACAACTCACAACACAACAACCCAGAACACAATGACCCACAACACAAGAACACATGGACCCAGAACACAACGATCCAGAACTGCATGGCAGGTTTCAGTGATGCTCATAGCAGACTGATCCATATCGCAGCTTTGTCGTCTCCTTGCCAGTGAGCAGATTCCCATCAGAGCCACACATGTTGAAGCTTGTAACAGTCGTTATCAAAAGCAGTTTGCATATGATCCAACATACTTCAGTGTGTGGATGTGACTGATCACCACTGCAGATCACACCTGGCCGCATGTGGGATCACCTCTGGAGTGAATCGGACAGCCCTGACAAGCAAAACCACAGGCCACTGAGCTTACTGTTGTTTTAAATGTATCCTCAGTGACAACGCAAACTCCACCGTGACCTTGACCAAAAGCATTCCTGTGCAGTTTGAAGTCAAGATGGTGCTGACAATGTAAGTACTCATGAGGATTGTACAGATATAGAAACTGTGTAACGTATGATAGGATAGCTTTATTCACCTTTGTAATCTTTGTGTTTCCCTCCCAGTAAAGAAGACAGCATCACTTACCTGAACTTCACATCGGAGCAGCCTGCACCTAAAAAACTGTTTATCACATACAAGGTGAGGAACTTCCACATGACTGCAGTTCAGTCTTTCAGTTAGAATCACAACAAAAGGCCGTCAGAAAGATGGAAACAGCACTTCTTTTATCAGGACTGCCTCTAAGCTGCGGCTGGGGCTCAGTCAGTAGAGCGAGTGGGTGCGTCAACATGGTGGAGCTCCAAACATCACAGTGCAGAGAGACAGACATCACAGTGCAGAGAGACAGACATCACAGTGCAGAGAGACAGACATCACAGGACAGAGAGACAGACATCACAGGACAGAGAGACAGACATCACAGTGCAGAGAGACAGACATCACAGTGCAGAGAGACAGAATTCACAGTGCAGAGAGACAGACATCACAGTGCAGAGAGACAGACATCACAGGACAGAGAGACAGACATCACAGTGCAGAGAGACAGACATCACAGTGCAGAGAGACAGACATCACAGGACAGAGAGACAGACATCACAGTGCAGAGAGACAGACATCACAGTGCAGAGAGACAGACATCACAGGACAGAGAGACAGACCGACATCCAGAGTTAACTGCAGCTGGTGCGCGACACAAAAAGAACTTCCCGGAAGTGTTTGAAGGTCTGAAGGAACACGAAGCAGCGTATCACTGCACAGGGTGACTACGATGAGGAAGGTGGTGAAACTTAAATCACATCAAGTTTATTAGCTGCATCCAGAGACTCTCTGATCACACTTTGGAAGTCGGCTATGCAGAGTTCTGCAGGTTGTCCCGAAGCTTGAAGCTGCACAGGTGGAAGTATTGCTGAGACCTCAGTCTGAGACTTTGGGCAGCTGTGATTTAATCATAGAGAAGGTAAACTTACTGTCCCGACTGTCAAGATTTATTCTTCCATCTTGTCCTGAGCATGTTGTCCTGGGGTAGGACACGGAACGGTGTGTGTGCACCTTGCATGGCAGCCATTGATTGTGTGTGAATGGCTGAATCTGGCTGGTTGTGTGACGCTGTATAAAACACTGGACCAGTAAAGATACTGTACAGTTACCGTGTGTTTGCATGATGGGTTGACTAAGTGAGACTGTTACACACCAGCGGTGAACAGACTTTACTGATTTACTGCACTTTACAACTTGCGCAGTCTCAATGTTTTTCACATGATCCGTCACACTCACTCATTCACTCACATACTCGCACAACAGTGACAACTATCAAGCTGCAGCTTCAGGTTCAGTGCCTTGCCCAAAGGCAGTTGGACACCTGAGGTGGACGGTATCAGACAAGCAGCTATGGGACTGGAGGACGAGCCACTTTACCGGCGGAGCCACAGTATCTACATCACAACGATCGATAGGAGATCTGTGTATCTTCAATGGATCTCTTTTCTTTCCATTTCCAGGTTGACAACACCGGTTTCAAGGACTTTCCCATCAATGTGTCCCTGTCCTTCCCCACCAAACTGCAGCACAACTTTCAAATGACCAACTATGAAGTTGTTGTTGGACAGGTGATATTCTGATTGCAAAACAGTTTGTATTGATCTTCCTGCTGAGCACCGGACCGGGTCGAACTGCTTCTCTTTTCCTCCTTTCACAGAACAAAACTCGTTGTACAAACACCGAGACACTGGAGAACCAGGTAAGAACGACACACCTCAGCATCAAAACACTGAAGACGCCATCAAATGATTTGTGTGTGTGTGTGTGTGTGTGTGTGTGTGTGTGTGTGTGTGTGTGTGTGTGTGTGTGTGTGTGTGTGTGTGTGTGTGTGTGTGTGTGTGTGTGTGTGTGTGTGTGTGTGTGTGTGTGTGTGTGTGTGTGTGTGTGTGTGTGTGTGTGTGTGTGTGTGTGTGTGTGTGTGTGTGTGTGTGTGTCTCAGCACTGCCCTGCAGAACACCAGTGTGTCTCCATGGTGTGTGAAACCTTCAACCTGGAGAAAACTTCATCAGTTGAGTTCACGTGGTCCGGAGACGTTTTCTTTAAAGACCTCACACAGCTCGCAGCCGTACGTACACACACACACACACACACACACACACACACACACACACACACACACACACACACACACGCGCCTCTGAATGAACTCTTCGTTTGCAGAACGTTGCTTTTCTGAAGCGATACACAGGAGACGGAGGAGAAGTTAAATTCAACAACTTCCTTCATGTTCAATACGACACCCAGAAATACGTTCTGGATCCGTTCAAACACCAGGTACGATACTGACATTTACCTGCAGCAGTTCAAGTTAATGTTCTGCAGGACTTTAATCTAACCTCTTCAATGATTCCTCATAACGATCGTTTCCACCACGGAAGAAGAAGAAACCTGTGCCAGCAGACTCGTGGAGCAACAGTCCGACAGTGAAACAGGTACTTTCTGCTCCTGACACTCTGATCCTGTTCACAAAGCTCAGGTTTGGGTTCGTTATCGTAAACCAGTGAAATTCATCTGCACGGATCATTTGAGCAAAGATAAATTCTGCTTCTCAGTCTGAAGCAGGAATCAACTGAAGTGTGGTTGATGCACAGACTACTGCCCTTTTGTTCCTGGTTCATCCAGATGCTCTGTGATGAACTGGCCTGTTCCATGAAACCGGCCGTTGAGCCACTGGCTGATGAAGCGTTAGGGTTAGTTATTCTGGATAAAGCGGTTATTGATCACGAGTTAATCTGGACCGGGGGACTGCAGTAAAAGCTTCAACATGAACAGAATCTTATTTCTAAGATCATCTACATTAAATTTAATATTGAGAAGTGGATTTTGGGGCTCGGCGGTAGGCGGTAGAGTCATTCGTCCAATAACCGAAGGGTTGGTGGTTCGAATCTCACTCTATCAAACCGTCATTGTCGTTGTGTCCTTGGGCAAGGCACTTTACCCACATTACCTCGTATGAATGTTGGTGGTGGTCGGAGGGGCCGTTGGCGCAAAATGGCAGCCAGGCCTCTGTCAGCAGCCCCAGGGCAGCTGTGGCTACAACGTAGCTTAGCATCACTGGTGGGACTGGTGTGAATGAATGATGGTCTCTGGACGCGCTTTGAGTCAGCGTGGAAAAAGCGCTATATAAATCCAAGCCATTGTTATTTTTGTTTTTGTTTTGCTCCATCAGACTGAAGTTCGAGTCGAGTTCATTATTCCTCCACATCAGCTCCTGATCATCTTAACTGGAGCCGGACTGGGATTCTTGTTCCTGATCATCATCACCGTCATCATGTTCAAGGTGAGAGTCTGTTTTATATCAGAGTGACGGATTTCACCTATCTTCTACTAAAGAGCTGCCACCTCGATGTCAGTCACTGAGATCCGTTCCTGGAGGCCAGGAGGAGGTTTTGAATCTCGTCCTTGACTCTTCACTATGTCAGGGCACCGAAGGTCAAACCTTCCTCACCCGCATCTAAAAGAACCTCAAGCATGGTAGAGAACGTGGGGGTGGCCAAAACACCTTAATGTCACTCTCCACATTTTTAAGAGAACCTACAGTGGCCAGGAAACATTTATCCTCTTTTAAAAATCCTCTTGTAGCTTCCAGAGTTTCTTCTCCTTCCAGGATAAAAGAGGACAGAAACCTACACTCTTCCCTTCCAGTAATTGACACCAACACGTCCAGAACCCCTGATGGCCATGACACCAACATGACACCAACACGTCCAGAACCCTTGGTGGCCATGACACCAACACGTTCAGAACCCCTGATGGCCATGACACCAACATGACACCAACACGTCCAGAACCCTTGGTGGCCATGACACCAACACGTCCAGAACCCCTGATGGCCATGACACCAACACGTCCAGAACCCTTGGTGGCCATGACACCAACACGTTCAGAACCCCTGATGGCCATGACACCAACACGTCCAGAACCCCTGATGGCCATGACACCAACATGACACCAACACGTCCAGAACCCTTGGTGGCCATGACACCAACACGTTCAGAACCCCTGATGGCCATGACACCAACACGTCCAGAACCCCTGATGGCCATGACACCAACATGACACCAACACGTCCAGAACCCTTGGTGGCCATGACACCAACACGTCCAGAACCCTTGGTGGCCATGACACCAACACGTTCAGAACCCCTGATGGCCATGACACCAACATGTCCAGAACCCCTGATGGCCATGACACCAACACGTTCAGAACCCCTGATGGCCATGACACCAACACGTCCAGAACCCTTGGTGGCCATGAAACCAACACGTTCAGAACCCCTGATGGCCATGACACCAACACGTCCAGAACCCCTGATGGCCATGACACCAACACGTTCAGAACCCCTGATGGCCATGACACCAACACGTCCAGAACCCCTGATGGCCATGACACCAACACGTTCAGAACCCCTGATGGCCATGACACCAACATGTCCAGAACCCATGGTGGCCATGACACCAACACGTCCAGAACCCCCCAGTCCTCTTACAAGCTTCTTAAAGTTTTACAGGAGAGATTTTTAAACTTATGTGAATTTAGTTGTACTTTTAAGGCACAAATTACAAGACGGTTGTATCAAGACTCGGCACATCAACAGAAAAGTAGGAAAAGTTTGTAAGATACAAACAAGCACACAGTTTTCTTGCTCCACCAGAAGACGCCTGCAGCGGAAACAGCTGAAGAACATTTAGTCAGATGTCGGAGCGTAAAGAGAGACAGGACTTTCTGTAGATCAGAACCTTTCAGCTCCACAGCCGCAGATCCCAAATGTAAGAGGACCAGTTAATAAAGCCAACGAGGTCTCAAAGTCTGAGAGAAAAGTCCTCGATGAGCTGAAACAGCCTCATCGACAGTCTGAACAAGTTTACCAATGTTCATGATGATTCACAGGAAGACGCTTCAACGGTGGTTTTGTTCTTGTTTGTCACCAGCTGGGTTGCTTCAAGAGGAAAACACGAGAGTACTTCGAGGAGAAGGAGGAAGAAGCCGCTCTGCAGACCGGGACCCCGACTGAACCCACCTCTGCTCCCGTCAACGGGAAGGTCGACCTCAAAGCTGAGGAGCAATCCCTCCTCAGTGACGGTGGGGAGAACAGCAGCGACCCCCCGGATGATTCAAAGATCCACCTGGATTAACGTTCTGTTCACTGGTGAACGACAACCTGCAGTGACTGAAGCAGCTTCAGGACCGATGAGCCGTCAGCTTCGCCTTTAATACCACAAATGATCAAATGTGGTTTGTGATTATTATTTTCTTTAGCGCCGTTGCTAGTTTTCATCAGTCTGATATGGACGAGTATTAGTTCCACTCAAGAAAAAAAGTATAGGAGGTAAAAAAAAATGTTTTAATGTACTTCGAGGAAAAAGTCCAAATGCAGTGTCGAGATTAAATATTTTTCATCATGCACTTTGAAAGAAAGGCTAAATCGCCAGTAACTGCTCCTACCAAACGCCTCGCAGGCAGTTTGATGAAGCGGTGAAACGACGTCAGAAGAGGCTGGAGCTCATAAACAGTGAAGTTGTCAGCATCAGGACTTTGCTTCTGAACACTTCTTCAGTCAGTAAACCTCTATTGTCAGAATTATGGGATTAATTGGGTGTAAATGATGAGGGATAGACCACAGCAGACGTTTCCTGTTTGTATTTGTCTTTTTTTTTTTTTGAAGTGCAGGGTGAATATTCTGATTCCTTCTGTGGCCCTAATACTCTTCCGGAGTCCGATAGTATTTATCGAGTGGAATTACATCTCAACAGTAGTCAGGAACTATTCAAGGTGCCGAGCAGCATGATGCACACAAACATTTCAACTTGTACAGTTTGTCATGTCTCAATGGATTTAAGTGTACGTTGAAACATAATTTAATACAATTTACATCCTGATGGTTCCTTTTCAAACTCTGAGGTCGACGCGTTAGTTTGCAACATGTTTTTATTTTCTCTGGATCCTTTCAACACCAACAGAACAAGCATAAACACATTCCTATCAGCCAATTCTTTGCCACCAGCTCGTTTGTAACTGGTGTGAAGCTGGTTTGTAACTGGTGTGAAGCTAGTTTGTAACTGGTGTGAAGCTAGTTTGTAACTGGTGTGAAGCTAGTTTGTAACTGGGTGGCAGCTTCTCTCTCAGTCTCAAACCTTCAGGAAAATCCATCCCTCCATCCCTCCATCTTATCCATTTCCGGGGGTGTCGGTCTGAGCACCGTCACCCAGATCAGATTGCACCGATGAAGAACCTTTCCTGCAGGTGGAGAGCCCACAGGAAGGTGGAGAGCCCACAGGAAGGTGGAGAGCCCACAGGAAGGTGGTGCCCGGCGTGGGACATGAACCCTCTACCTTGAGATTGCGAGTCTCATGCTCTACCTACTGAGCGAACCGGGGACACTCAGGAAAATCCCTTTAAAAGAAATAAAGAAAACTGTTGATCCCTGCATTAACCTTTCACAGTTCCCCAGAGCGACCCGTGGAGCAGCCACTGGGTTTCCCCTGTGGGAGCCGCTGAGGTCAAAGGTCATGCTCAGGGACCCTCGGTGTCGTGTGTATTAAATGAACTTCACGGGCAACTGGACACGTGGAGGGAAAGACGGGGAGCTCCAGCTGGATTCAGAAGCTTCCTGACGTTAACTCAGACTGTCGAGCCGTCACGTGACACCGGAACTGAAGATAATCAAATTTTTGTTTTTTACTTATTTTTATTAGAAATCTTCAATACAGGTCAAATACAACAAAAAAGAAAAATCCAGCTATCCATCAGATAGAACATAGGTACATTGTACATTACTTCTTGTATCCATAAAATAGACAGCATTATATATATAAGTTTAAATATAGACTTATACACATGTAGCTCCCTTTTTCCTTTTTCTTTTTTTAAATTAAGTAATCTAAGCAAATGAACTATCTGAAATGTATCTCTGAATTAAGGACCATTTATCCACGAATACGTCAATTTTCATTCGCAGTCTTGCTGTTATTTGCTCCAAACGGTAAACGTCTTTTAGTTTGTTCTTCCACTGAATAATAGTGGGGGGTTGAGGTTTGAGGAAAGAGACTGTAATCATTTTCTTAGCAACTAAAAGTAATATTTTAAATATAAATTTGATACCATTTAATCTTATATTGTTCGGGAAAACTTCCCTTGTTTTCTTGTTGTAATATTTTGAGATATACATTTACTGTTGATTTGCTCTAAATCTGTGGGTGGAGCTTGTAAGAGGATTAGGTCATTATGTTTATGTAGATAATTCTTTACTTGTAAATATTTATACAGTTCTTGGGTTGGCAGGTCATAGTACTGCTGGAGCTGCTGAAAGGACATCAGACTTCCACTCTCAACCATCTCATCCAGCACAATAAGGCCTTTTTCAGCCCAATTTTTTAAACCAGAGGAAGGTGGGAACTCCGGATTATGATGAATTCGTATCAATCCACAAAGGGAACCAGGAAGATTTAGTGTCTTTCTAACATTTGACCATATAGACAGAGCGGTTTTAACCCATTCATTTGTAACTTTCTTCTTCGTTTTGGACCAAGCGCCTGGATTTATGAATGGGATCGTATCAAGAAGTACTTCTGGACACTCACCTTGTTCCATCTCCCACCATAAGGAGTCTTCCTCTTGACAGACCCACGTCAGCAATGACCGAAGTTGAGCTGCATAATTCTTTAAGTTTGGTATATTCAATCCAGCGGTTTCTTTAGGACACATAAAGGTTCGGAGTCTAACCCCTTGGACCTTTATTCTGCCAAATAAATTTTGAGAGCCATTTATTAAGTGTGGGATTTTTATAGGAAGTGATTGAAACAGAAAAAGTAATCTTGGTAATATGTTCATTCTAATCGTTTCTATCCTCCCGACTAGTGAGAGAGGTAAAACGTCCCACCTTGAAAGGTCTTTTTTAATTTCATCCTTTAGTTTACTATCGTTGGCTTTAAATAATTGCGATGCTCGTGGAGTTATAATTCCAAGGTATTTAAATCCTTGATTAGAGAGTCGAAAATGAACTTTGCCTCTTGAATTTATGGGCCATTGTCCTTTTATCATCACTGAGTCTGATTTTGAAAGGTTTCTTTGACAGCCAGGAAGATTGCTGTCGCTTTCTAAAGTTTTTATTAGTGGAGTCGAAGATGTCGCAGGGTCACCGATACACGTTAAAATGTTCTTTCTTATCCTCAATGCCCCTAGTATTTGTATTCATCCTGATTGAAGCTGCATGTGGCTCAGTATTAATTGCAAATAAAAGAGGACTGAGGCAGTCGCCCTGGCGGACACGTCTTTCGAAATAGAAGAAACCAGAGCAACATCCATTCACTCCAACACGTGATTTGGGATTCGTGTATATTATCTTTATCTATTCCACAAACTGTGGATGAAAACCCGTAACTGTCAGAGTTTTATATAAAAACTGCCAATTAACCGCATCAAAGGCTTTTTGTGCATCAAAGCTGAGTCACAATGAATTTTGCTTCTTGTTGTCGGCCTGTTATGACTTTTAAAGTTCTTATGTTATTGTGAATATGTCGGTTTGGAATAAAACCTGTTTGATCCGGGTGGATGAGTTTCTTTATGTTTTTCTATCCTTTTAGCTGAGATACCAGTGAGTAATTTAAAATCATTGCACAATAGGATAATTGGTTTGCATCCATCACAATGCGCTGCATCTTTTCCTTCTTTATGATTGACTGAAACGAAGTGTGCATGTCACCATTCTTCAGTGTGTAGTTAAAAACCCGAGTCAGCAATGGCAATAAAACATCAATAAAACCTTTATAAAAATCCCCAGGAAGCCCATCGGCTCCTGGAGATTTGTTGTTTTTGAAGTGCCTCTCGGACGCCACCCTCCGTGACGTCCGACCATCCTTAATGCTGCTTCTCTATACAACGAAGGAAGATTTAGGTTTGTAAGAAAAGTATCACATTTGTCTTTAAATTGGCCGTTCATTGGATTTGGTTCCTCATAGAGCTTTTTATAGTAGGTTCCAAATGCATTGGCCATTTCCTTTGGTCTGTACACATGATTATTAAGTACTGGATCAACTAGATCACGTACTACTCCATCAGCTTGTGCTTTGCAGAGTTGGAAACCGAACAGGCGACGAGCTCCTTTTCCCATCTCGTAATATTTTTGTCTCGTAAATCTCAGAGCTCCTTCTGCTTTATATGTGAGTTTTATTTAATTCTTTTCTAGCTTCTTTTAGTTTTATTAGTGTGTTATTTGATCCAGAATTTGTACGTTCAATTTCTAATAACTTCATTTTATTTTCAAGATTGGTTTGTTCCACTAAGCGTTGTTTCTTTAATCTAGAGAATATTTGAATCATTCTGCATCTTATCACAGCTTCAGCTGCACCTCACGAGAGCGGTGGATCCTCAGCTCAGGCCGGACACGTCTCTCACAGCAAAACCCACAACTGAATAGAACAAACTCTCCCGATTCGCCGCATTCCAGTCGCTTTTTCACGCTGCAGCTCATGTTTCTTTGTTTAAACTTGACTTTACTTCGCGGGTCGTGAGATTGAAATCCGTGGACGTCCGAGGAGAGCGAGCATTGACGTAATTACGTCAGACGCGCACAGACTCTGGCTCCGACTACGGTGAGGGACGAGATCCAAACAAGTTAGAGCAGCGCATTTCCCACTTTATTTCACGTTGACTTGCAGCTCATGGGCCGGCGCGGGCCAGACAGTAGGCTCCCGTTGGCCGTATGTGGCCCGCGGGCCGCCCATTGAGGACCCCTGGTATATAAATTGAGAGGTACTTGAACTGGTCTCTCTGTTTAAGTACCTTGGAGTCGTAATGGACTCAAACTTTACCTTCAAAAAATGTTTGTCAACACTATAAAATTCAACCTCCAAAATTTTAAGCAAATCTGTCTTTTTGTCTTCACCACTGCTGCTAAATCGTATCTTCATTGTATGAGCTTCTTTCATATGGAGTACTGTTTTACTGTTTGGCATCACCGCCCTAAAACCTGTAGAACAGCTGTATAAAAAAAACCATCAAGGTTTTTGCCAAAAAACCCTACTCCCCTCACCATTGTCCAATTATAGAGAAGTATCATCTTGAGTTTGGAAATCCCTCTATGGTTTGGCCCCTCCCCCATTGGAGGAATTTATTAGATGAAAAGACTAATCTTAGAACGAGATCAGCCACGAGAGGAGACCGTGAGGTTCCATTGAGACGAACCACCACTGGACAAAACACCATTTCAGCAAAAGGGTTAACAAGCTGGAACAGTATTCCAATTACTATCAGAGTCTTCCACTTTAATCAATCTCATGATCATTTGTAAGACTTGATTAAATGTCTTAGATTAGGGAATTTGTTTACATTGCAGGGGTGGTTGTACATAGTGTATAATACAATGTTTTAAATAACCGTCTTAACTATACGAGCACTCTGGGTGGAGTGTAGCCCATGGCTAAATCTGGCGCATTTACACCAAGTAACTGTACTAAGTGTCCATTAATGTGCACTGTCCTCTACAAATAAACTAATAAAAAAAATTATAATAAAGATGTCCAGAGTCACAAGTCAGCTGCAGATGAAGTCAATGAAAAGCTCCACTGAACCTCTGAACTTCATAATTCTGATGAGGAACAACCAGCAGAATCATTTCTACGTATTTGAAAATAAAGAGTAAAACATCTGAATCAAAAGGTTATTTTAGTGCAAAACCAGTCCTCAGCCTTAAAGTCCAACTCGTGGGAAGAACTGCTGAGAAACAAAAAGCAAAAGCAGAAGACTCCACTGGGCCGTCGGGTTCATGATTTAGTTCAATAGGGTGGACTTTTAGAACCCGATGGCTCGGTCGCTCCACCGACCATTTGATTCTTACGTTTTCATGATTCGTCTATGAAAGACGTCCATCGGGTCCCGATCCTGAAACAGTCATGTGGTGTTAACGTCCTGAGTGGAACACCGAGGTGTCTAAAGTCTGGAAAAGCCCCTTTAGAGACGTCGCCGATGGTTTCCCCTTTAACCTCCTTCCCTGCTCCTCGTTGCTCTGGACAGGAAGTGATGCGTGTTTCTCAACTGGAGACGGACCAGAGGCGGACCGCTGAGCCTCAGAGTTCTGCTGGTTCGGGCAAGAAGCTGCTGCTGCTCCTGCTGCTGCTGCGTCAGCCGACTGTCAGTGGGACATGGGACACAGAGCGACGGTTACAGAGGTCAAAGGTGACAGAGGTCAGAGGTTACAGAGGTCACAGATTACAGAGGTCAGAGGTTACAGAGGTCACAGAGGTTAAGAGCTGCTGACTGAGAAAATCAGCCATCAGGGCCCAAACCATGGAGAGAGACATCTGTCAGACTTCAATAAAATTTAACATGCTTTGCGTACGCCATATTTTGGCTATAGTGCGACGTGTCGAGAATCACGGAGCGGACACACAAGGGTTAAAAATAAGAACCTGGAAATGACTGCAACTGTCACGCCTTCCTCAGTTTTTGTAGATTTTATGAATGTCTTGCTTTTGGGCACTAAAACTAATACAAACAACCTGAAACATCTTTTTAATCTTTCCTCACTTCTCAGGATTTCTGCTGCCTCCTGCTCATTTCCTCAGTTTGGATTTAAGGCAGTTTTAACGGCAAAGCGGCTGCAGATTTCCAATCCAGTATCCAGTAACAGCTGCTGATGTTACTGGACCCTGAGGAAACATTGGGGTTCTGACCTGCAGGTCACATGTTTGACACACCAATCAAAACCACGTCTGGTTTTTAGACTGAGCTGAAGGATGAAATCACAAACGGTTTGTTTCTGTACTTAACCCTTTATAGGGCACTCATCGAAATACTTTGAAATTCAAAATTTCAACTTTGGAGTGTTATTTGGGGACCTAACATGACATAATTACTGTTTGAAAATTTTTATGGAGAAAATTTACATAAATGAAGTTACCATAGTTGGGTCCTTGCCCCGTTAATGGTAAAAAAAAAATCCAAGAAGTTTGTATATAAAAAATACAAGGAAAAAACATACAAGTTGAAAGGAACATGTGTTTCTTTAAAATTAGAATAAAGTTTAGAACAATACAACATAAGTGCTGATTCAGACACCTGCCAACATGGTGTAACTTTAGACAACATTAGGACACTTCTTGAAGTAACGAACAGATACGCTCACTGTCCATGCAGAGGTGGACCTTGCAGACCCTGCAGACCACATTCGACCTGAGAATGTTGCCTTTCCTGATGCAGTACTTGCAGGTCTGCCGTTTGGCATGTACAGGGGCATGGGAGAGGAAGAGGTCAAACCGCACAGCCACATTTGTCCTGGGACAGGTGTCGGGACATCAGCAGTGGTGGCCAGGCTGTCAGATGAAGAGGAACTTCTTCTGGAGCTGGGTGTGACTGGCCTCTGGCTGCTGGCTCCCTGGAATACCTGGATTCTGAACTCTTTCAGAGACTGGGTATTCACACCAAGGGCCTTGCGGGCCCGCTTGTACATGACCCAGGCATTTGTGAGGCTGACATCAATGACGTATGCAAACAGATGCAGATACCTCTTGGACTTCATGGGGGTGCAGTGGAGGTGTACCAGCATGTCACTCTTATCAATGCCCCCCATATTGGCATTGTAACTCTTGATGACAGCTGGACAACTCACTGGCTCTTTCATCTTGGTCTCACTGCAGTCCCTGATAACTGAGGACATCGGCTCGACCCGCATGTCTGTTGACAGCAGAGTGAGAGTTTTGTTGTCCTTCCACCTGATGGCCAGTATCCCATCATCACTGGTGACAGAGTCATATGTACCACGCCGGACAACCATTGTCCCCATCTCCTTGATAGACTTGAGTGGAGGAAGATAAGGGTCTGCCACATCTTCATCTTCCTTCTTATCATCGTCACTGATGGCATGATCGGCTGGCATGACAACACTGACCCCCCATTTGCCATAAAACATCTGAGCAGACACTTGCTAACAAATTATCTAATAGAACTGGTATTAGGTCATAAACTAGGAAAAATCTAACAAATTGCTATTCATACCTTTAGGATTTCTAAATTAATGGTTCAAATTAGTTCTGACTCACTGTATTGCAGGTATTACTGTTTTAAAAACATTTAGCAACATTAAAACATAATGCCCTAACTTGTATTGCCTTATTTGTAAGGAAAATGTGTTGAGTATGACTAGTTAGATGCATCGGGCATATGTCCAAAAAAGGTCACACCAAGCCAATTCTCATTTTCAGGTGAACCGGGCATATGATCATATTTGGCACCCACATTTTTCATGCTGTAATTTTACTCATTTCATGAAGTTGCTCACAAATAACACTTATTTCATGACTTAGCACAACTACTCAACATTAAAATGTGTGAGTTTCATCAACGTACCATGGTTAGTTTTGATGTTTCAACTGTAAATGCACAGTAAGTTTAGAGAAATGGACCCCTTTCTGACATCAGAGAAAACAGGAAATTGGAGGTCTCTGCTGATTGGTCCAATGTCACAATCATGTGGTCTGTGATACAGAGTAATCTCTGCTGATTGGCTGGGTTGAAGACCACATGGTTCTTGATCTCACCAAGGCAAAGTACTGGTGCCAAATGTAGTGTGTGTGGAAATTACCAAAAACGGTCACTTGCCCGATAAAGGGTTAAGACTTTGTTTCTGTTTCTAACTACACTGGAAGGTTTTCTGTACTTTCTTCAAACTGACTGTCCATTTCAGGATTTTACGGTTCGTTCGTCCAGAGACGAAGCGTCTGTCCAGCTGCTGAGATGTGTCGATGAATGCGTGTCCTTACGGTCTGAACAGAAGGACTGAAGACTCACCCTGAGCCGCTCTGTCCCTCCGTCCTCGTCTTCACACGTCTGCTGCTGCACTGACCGGCTCAGCCGCTCCCTCGTCTCATTCTCTGAAATGACATCACACATGACTGCTGCTGCAGATCATCTGATCGTCTTTCATGAAGGTTCAGCCGGAGGCGGAGCTTCGTACCTCCGTCCAGGACCTGAACGCCGCTCTGGACTCCAACTTCCTCCTCAAACGGACTCAAACTCACAAACAAGGTTTTCAGGACCGAATCTGCAACAGAGCCAAAATATACATTAAGCGTGTGTGTGTGTGTGTGTGTGTGTGTTTACTAGTTATTATTAAAGTAAATAAGCAGAAGATGTTTGGGTGGAGGAACCTCTGCTGCTCATCCTACAAATGCAGGTTCTGGAGGCAACATGAGCTTTAATTCCAGTTCAATATTCTTACCTGTGAAGGACAGGAGGGCTGGAACCGGACTGAAGTCACCAGGACCTGGACCGGAGTCACCAGGAACCGGACCAGAGTCACCATGAACCGGACCGAAGTCACCAGGACCTGGACCGGAGTCACCAGGAACCGGACCAGAGTCACCATGAACTGGTCCGGCGTCACCATGAACCGGACCGGAGTCACCAGGACCTGGACCGGAGTCACCAGGAACTGGTCCGGAGTCACCAGGACCTGGACCGGAGTCACCAGGAGCCAGACTGGACTTCAGCTCCTCCAGCAGCCCTGGACCTTTAACTGAGGGTCTGTTTCCAGGTCTCCTGGAGGGCGGGGGAGACGGTGGCCTGCTTGGTCTTTGCACTACGTCGCCTCGAGCTCTGCTTTGAGAGTCTGATGATAGAAACTGTCGATCAGCAGCAGCTTCAGAGCGGAGCGGCGCAGCAAAGAGGTGGAGGAAAGACCTGGACCTGGACTCGTCAGGTGGAACTGCAGCGTCTTCGTCGTCACGTTCTGATGTTTTTAACTGAACATCAGTTTGAGGACGAACTGCAGTCTCTCCGTCAGCGACGGGCTTTGAAAACAGGCTGAGAAACGAGGATTTCTTCCTCCCTGCAGGAGAAGTTCTGCTGTTGGACTCTTGTGAGGCTCTGAGAGGACGTCTGAGGTCCGCTGGAGGGTTTCTGGAGACCTGCTGGGTCTCCGTCAGCGGCGTCACTGGAAGACGATCCCGGACTGAGCTTCCAGGTCCAACACCAGCAGGTCCAGACTGGAGCAGTGAAGACCAGCGGGACCCAACAGAACCAGGTCTGACGGGGAGTACAGGACGTTCTTCTTTACTGTTGGTTTGAACAAACCAGTCAGGAAGCTCTGGCGCCTTCAGCAGGACGTCATGAGAAGCTGCAGGACCAGTTCTCAGCGATAAATGTCCACACTGCTTCTCCTGACCTCCAGAGCTCAGAGGAGGAGCTGCGACTCCTCGGAGAGACGGCAGACGTTTAAAGACTTTGTCCAAAGGTTTGTTTGCTTCATATCCTTGAATCAGCTTCTCGTCGGGGCGTGAGCTGAGCAGAAGGTCACCGACGTCTTCAGGAGACGTTCTCGGGTCACACAGGTCAGATTCCACAGGAGGAGAAAGTCCGATTTGGAACGAAGAGGACGTGTCTGGTTTCCAGGACCTGAGGACGGTGCTGACCGAGTATAGAGCTTCTCTCTGGATGGAAGACGCTGCAGGAGCTTCTCTCTGAATGGAAGACGCTGCAGGAGCTTCTCTCCGGATGGAAGACGCTGCAGGAGCTTCTCTCTGAATGGAAGACGCTGCAGGAGCTTCTCTCTGAATGGAAGACGCTGCAGGAGCTTCTCTCTGGATGGAAGACGCTGCAGGAGCTTCTCTCCGGATGGAAGACGCTGCAGGAGCTTCTCTCTGAATGGAAGACGCTGCAGGAGCTTCTCTCTGGATGGAAGACGCTGCAGGAGCTTCTCTCTGAATGGAAGACGCTGCAGGAGCTTCTCTCTGGATGGAAGACGCTGCAGGAGCTTCTCTCCGGATGGAAGACGCTGCAGGAGCTTCTCTCTGAATGGAAGACGCTGCAGGAGCTTCTCTCTGGATGGAAGACGCTGCAGGAGCTTCTCTCTGAATGGAAGACGCTGCAGGAGCTTCTCTCTGGATGGAAGACGCTGCAGGAGCTTCAGGAGACCAGGAAGCAGATTGATTTCTGGATGTGAAGAAACGAGGAAACGGTTTGGAGAGCTGAGGTCCGAGCATGGCTTCCACTGAGTAACACACTGGTTTCCCGTGGGGGGGCTCCTCTGATTCGTTCGGGGTTGGGGCTTCTTCTGTCCTCGCCGACGCTTCTTCTGCCTCATGTAAACTTTCAGTATTTATTCCAGAGTTGTAAAAATTGGGCCTGAAAAACAGAAATGACAGAAGCAGGTTAAAGTCAACTCTGCTGAGATGTGACAAAGAGAAGAAACGCTGACACAGAGGAGGAATCATCCAACAGCACAACGTCAACATCCTTCATGTTTTGGACATCAGGAGAGTCACAAACTGTGTTTCATGAACCGTGAGTCCAAAATGACAGAACCACGAAAGAAAAGGTGGAATAATTCATAGAAACATGATTTTCAGAGGTTTTCATTAAGTGATAACGACACAGAGTCCCAGCAGACAAGAGGCAGAAAAACAGGTTGAGTTTAGTGAAACGTAGAATCGAAAGGCAGGAAAAGTTTCATGAAGATTTATACACACACACACACACACACACACACACACACACACACACACACACACACACACACACACACACACACACACACACACACACACACACACACACACACACACACACACACACACACACACACACACACACACACACACACACACACACACACACACACACACACACACACACACACAGTACTCTCGATATAAACAACTCCTAAATATGAATTTTAATCCACATTTTCTCCCAATACTAAAAGTTAAAAGGACCAAAGGAGGCATTGTTCTTCCTGCTGTACCTGACAGGTCGTAGAAGGATTTCTGTCTCTGCAGCCTGGTGTCCTGTAGCCTGGTGTCCTGTAGCCTGGTGTCCTGCAGCTTCCTGTCCCGCAGCTTCCTGTCCCACAGCTTCCTGTCCCGAAGCTTTCTGACTTTGAGCCAGTTCGAGCTGTTCATGTTCCCGTTTCAATAACTGCAGTAAGGACAGGACCCAGATTAAGATCATCACCTCAGGTTTCATTATGTTTCTACACTGACGGGACTCAGTCACAACATTCCAGCAGGTGGTCATAATGTAATGGCTGATGACTCACTGTCTCCAGCAGCTGCTCCGTCTGCTCCGTCAGCGGTTCGTGAGAAAACCTGCAGCTCGTTCCCTGAGAACATTTCGCTTTTCTGTGAAAGAACTTGCAGGGAACCGACTGTGAAACTCAGTCAAGGGAACATCAGAACCTCTAACAGAACCTCCTCCAACAGAACCTCCACCATCAGAACGTCTTGCGTTCCGACCAGCAGGTGAAGGATATGGTGCATGAAGGGGCAGGAGTCTCCCTTCAGGCAAAAGCCCTGGATGTAGAACTTGCAGCTTTGCTTGAAGAGATTATTGTAGCCCTGAACGTGCTCCAGCTGGCAGTCCTCGCCCTGCAGGAAGAGAACCCGTCAGAACCACAGAACCGTCAGGACCTGTCAGGACAACGGCAATGGAACATGTTCTGCTTAAAAACAGTGCAACCCACCTTCATGCAGCGGCCCAACAGGAAGTGTTTGCAAAGCCGACGTCCGTCCACCTCCACAGCGTTCTGCTCAATGAAGTCCTGAGACATAAACCTCGGTCTGACCCCAACGTCCTGGAAGGACAGGAGAAGAAGATCTCAAGCTGCGGTTCCACTTCGCAGTATGTACCGGTACTGTAGCTCCTCCTTATGGAACTCGTACCGATGTACCGACAATTCTTGTCAGTGGAAATGCATGAAAACTCGCCCCATCCTGTCTCATACAGAACGGTGGAGCCGCCGGGCTTGAGACATGAACCTCGCTCTGACCGCAACGTCCTCTCCTTCCATCCATTCTCTCCTTCCGTCCATTCACTCCTTCCGTCCATTCTCTCCTTCCGTCCATTCTCTCCTTCCGTCCTCTCCTGTTCGGCGGTTTTCAGCTTCATGTTTTAAGATTTAATCACCGGCAGTAAAGAAACACTGAACTACAACTTTCAATATGCAAAGTTTAGTAACATGAGAAGTCTGAGTGAAGGCGACAATAACTCGACTTCAACACGTCTGTGATGATGACAGGATGAGAAGTGACAGGATGGGAAGGTCAAGGTTCACGTCTCCACTGAACCAGTAGAACCTCTGGGACTCAAACCGCAGTAGAATCTGTTGACAGTAACATGTTTCTTACTCTCCTGGTGTCTTCACGTCTTTGTCCTCGTCCTCTGTTCCTGTACGTTCCTCCTCTGTTCTGCCACTTTGGATTCTTCTTCTGGTTGTTGTGTTGATTTGTCTGGTTGTGTTGATTTGTCTGAAAACACTGCTTCTGTGAGGAAAACAAAGAAAGAGGACAGGACATCAGTTTGATGGTTTCAGCATCGTCACAAACTTTAAATATGAGGAAACATCAAGTCTCTAAAACATCTCCTCTACGGTTCCTGCTTCACAAAGACAAAACAAGTCAACTGAACCTTCTGGGCGTGCTGTTCTCCACCTGCTTTCTTCTGATGCAGCTGATGGTGCTGTTCTCCACCTGCTTTCTTCTGATGCAGCTGATGGTGCTGTTCTCCACAGAATTTCTTCTGATGCAGCTGTTCTCCATCGCCCCATACTTTCCTCTTTCTGCCACTCCTTTCAGCCCCACTCTGTTTCCTGCAAAACAAAACAGTTTGAAAAGCCTAGAACCAGTTCTCCTCGCGCAGCTTTAACAGAACAATAAGAGGAGCTACCTGTGTGTGAATGAATGAGCTGCAGGGTCCAAACCTGCAGGAGACAGATTCCTAAACAGGTCTGAGAAAGACATTTTCATCAGTTTCTCCTCAAAGATCCTTCAAAGAAACATACAAACTAACGTTACGGTCTGTTAAGGAGTTAAATTCGCCGAGATGATCTGATAAAAAGCCGTCCAGTCATTCTGATCAACAGATTCCAGTTTTCAGTTTTGACGTAGGAAACGCA
The DNA here is from genome assembly GCF_963383615.2 of Lipophrys pholis. Classification (NCBI taxonomy): domain Eukaryota; kingdom Metazoa; phylum Chordata; class Actinopteri; order Blenniiformes; family Blenniidae; genus Lipophrys; species Lipophrys pholis. The sequence goes on along the minus strand of NC_137628.1, from coordinate 1,161,552 downwards.
TGGCTGAAGCACTTCCGGGACTGTACCAAGTACACACAGATCGAGGGGGGACTGCTACCTCCGGGACTGTACCAAGTACACACAGATCGAGGGGGGACTGCTACCTCCGGGACTGTACCAAGTACACACAGATCGAGGGGGGACTGCTACCTCCGGGACTGTACCAAGTACACACAGATCGAGGGGGGACTGCTACCTCCGGGACTGTACCAAGTACACACAGATCGAGGGGGGACTGCTACCTCCGGGACTGTACCAAGTACACATAGATGAAGGGAGTTTCTTCTTTGAGAAAAAAACCCCCAAACAGTTTGATATTGATCTCGTACTTTTAGCCAAATTGCACATTGCGGCGGGGGGGGGGGGGGGCTGCAGGACCACAGTTTTGGTCAGGAGTCGTGAAAAAACGTGTTTTCTGTCATTTAGTGATGTTCTGTTACATTTCACTTTTGTGTTGAATCGTTTAGTTTCCTCTGCCTGTCACCTTTCTCATGTTATTAACTTTAACCTGCACGTATTCACTGTTACACTTTTCTCTATTTCTCTATTATTTTCCCGATTTGTTTTTCTGGATTATTTCTGTGACTCTGCTCAATTTGACTTGTGTTTTCTGTTATATTATTTTGTTGTTTTGGATCTTTTGGTGTCTGATTTTGCTGTTTGTTTGTTTGTTTGTTTAGTTTTTTGGTTTTTTTTCTCATATCAATAGTTTTTGCATGAAATGGTAATCTTCTTTGCATTTCATTGTTTTTGCATCATTTCCTGTTGGTTTTTGAATTGTTTGGTTGGTTTTGTATTTCTTTGTGGTACTTTCCATTTAATGAATTCACTTTATTTCTCATTACTTCATGTTGCAGCTCAGAGTTTTCATCGACAGGTTTTTATTTCTCATTTTGTTGATAAATGTGGAAACATGTCACTTGGTTATTTTTCTATCTTTTTGTCGTTTGCGTCTCTTCATGTTACATTTGAGGATCTTTCAGTGTCCGTTTTCACTGAATTACAAACTATTTTGTGTCACAATTTGTCTCTCGTGTTGCATGATTCTTGTTTTGTGTCTCAGGTTTTGTTCTGGTTTAATCTGAGTCTCTGCCTTCGCTCATCGAATTGAATCTGATCTGCTTCGTGTCACTTTATGAATCTGTGTCATACTGATGATGTTCGTGTGTCTTCATCTCCTCATTGTGCTTTGTGCTGACACACTCACCCTCGTGACGGATAGAAGTGATTTGTATTGATTGAATCAGATTAACCGTGAAAACAAAACAAACTCATCAAACACACAAATGATAAAAAAAACAAAAAAAAACTGTGACACGTTTAAAAAAAGATGAGATAGAAGTTGAACTTTGTTCCTCCACATATGAGGCCAGTGCTGTCAAAGTCCAGCTCTCTCTCTCTCTCTCACACACACACACACACACACACACACACACACACACACACACACACACACACACACACACACACACACACACACACACACACACACACACACACACACACACACACACACACACACACACACACACACACCCTTCCTGTGGCGTCTCTGCGTTTCAGTCTCAGTCTCTTCACTGTTTTCTCCTCCGAGCTGCAGGATGACCTTCTTGACCCATCTCTCCCTGGTCCTGGTCCTGCTGGGCCTGGTGGTCCACCCTGTGGTCAGCCAGGACCCTGGAGACCCCACGGCGGCCCCCCCACCGGGGGGTCCTGGCTCTGAGGACGATGAGGACGGGGAGTGGGGCATGGACTCCCTGAGAGGAGGCTTCGAGGCCGTCAGCAGCTACTTCGACTCCATGCTGGAGTTCATGGGCGGCCGCGACGGAGTGTGTCAGTACCGCTGTAGATATGGTGAGTACTCCAGTACTGCTTCAAAGTACTCAGTTACAAGGAAAGGAGTGTGTCAGTACCGCTGTAGATATGGTGAGTACTCCAGTACTGCTTCAAAGTATTTAGTTACACAGAAAACTACTCTTCTGAAAAGTACAAAGTGCTCTTTTAAGGAAGTACTCAGTTACTTTTGACTCATGTAACAACATTTGATTCATTACTGGAAAGTGAAGAATTATTAAGTTTTGATTAAAATGTTTGAATCTTCGTTCGAACCCTGAAATACTAAAAAGTTACTCGTGATTTTAAAAGTAATGAAGTAAATGGCATGGTGAGAAAAGTAACAACTTAGCTCCACCCTGACGGAGACTGTTGGGTGGTGGAGGCTGACGGAGGCTGTTTGGTGATGAAGGCTGACAGATGCTGTTGGGTGATGGAGGCTGATGGATGGTGTTGGGTGGCGGAGGCTGACGGATGTTGTTGGGTGGTGGAGGCTGACGGATGTTGTTGGGTGGTGGAGGCTGACGGATGTTGTCGGGTGGTGGAGGCTGACGGATGTTGTCTCCACAGGGAAAGCTCCTCTTCCTCGGCCCGGCTACCAGATGCCAGAACCAAACGGATGCAGCTCGTATTTCTTTGGCCTGCCGGTTCCTGACGGGGTGAGTCTCCTTCAGCTACAGCAGACTGGTGGGTGGAGGTGGAGGTGGAGGTGGAGGCGGAGGCAGTGGCCGAGGTTTCTTTAAGAGTAAACATCCAGATTATAGAGTATCTTCCTCCTCCAACTGATCTCAGTCCAGCTACTGTATCACTCTACTATAAAAATATGAAGTTACTTTTCCAAGGAAATTAGTTCCTTTTTATCTTATGAAAGTAACTGTAACTAAGTAGATATTTCCAGAAGCCTGCAGTGCAGTGATTACAGTTAAACACCACGGAGGAGTGCGTTAAACACCATGTGTTAGAAGCGCTCTTCCGTTGCCATGGTGACAATGAATGAAAGTCTGACTGAGTCCAAACAGAACGTGAGGTGAGCTTCTCTCTGCTCGCCTCCAGCTGGACGTCGGAATCCCGGCCATGACCAAGTGCTGCAACCAGCTGGACGTCTGCTACGACACCTGCGGCTCCAACAAGTACCGCTGCGACTCCAAGTTCCGCTGGTGCCTCCACAGCATCTGCTCCGACCTGAAGAAGAGCCTCGGCTTCGTCTCCAAGGTGGAAGGTTGGTTCCCCTGCTTCATTTCATTCATCCCGCTTCACCCGCTTCACCAGCTTCACCCGGCGCAGGGACATGTTGAGTCGGTCAGTTGTTAAGTTAGTTGGACTGGACCAGCACCGTCCAGAGGGTTCCAGGGTCTGAGGTGAAACCACCACAGGACGAAGCAAACGGACCAAAAAACACTGAAATTAAACGGAACAAGCAGCGAGACACACTGAGCAACAAAAACAAAAAACATCCCGGCACGAGACAAACAGTCAACAAAGGACTAAAAGACCAAAAAATTAACACAATAATATGAGACCAAATGTCCAAGCAGACATAGAAACATGTCAAAGACATGAGTGGAGACAGACACCGACACAAAACGAACGAGAAGAAACACAAAATATCTCAAAGTAACACAAAACAAACACAACAAATCACAGATTTAGAGCAACGAGAGAAAAACTAAACTAATGACGACGTGAGCAAAAGACAGGAGACGACAAAGAGACGTTCAGAGAGACGACAAAGAGACGTTCAAAGAGATGTTCAAAGAGACGACAAAGAGACGTTCAAAGAGACAACAAAGAGACGACAAAGAGACGTTCAAAGAGACGACAAAGAGACGTTCAAAGAGACGACAAAGAGACGTTCAAAGAGACGACAAAGAGACGTTCAAAGAGACAACAAAGAGACGTTCAAAGAGACGACAAAGAGACGACAAAGAGACGTTCAAAGAGACAACAAAGAGACGACAAAGAGACGTTCAAAGAGACGACAAAGAGACGTTCAAAGAGACGTTCAAAGAGACGACAAAGAAGACGAGGCAAAGAGAAAAGTTCAAAATAAACAAGTACACAGGAAACCAGAGGAAGTACTGTGGAGTGAAAAAGTGTTTCCCTTCCTGATTTCTTACTTCTTTGCATGTTTTCCTCACTTAATGTTTCAGATCATCCAACTAATTTAAACATTAGTTAAACATTACACAAGTAAACACAAAGTGCAGTTTTTAAATGAAGGGTTTTATTAATGAGGAAGAAACAAATCCACACTCCATGGTCCTGAGTGAGAACGTGTTTCCTCCCAGCTCCTGTTAAAGCAGAACTGTGGCTGATCACACCTGAGTTCTACTTCTGTCGCCACACCGGGCCTGATCACTGCTCACCTGTTCTCAGTCTAGAAATCACTTAAATAGGACCGACATGACAACGTGAAGTCGACCACAAGATCCTCAGAACCTACAGACATCCTGCTGAGAGCCAAAGAAATTCAGGAACAAATGAGACAAAAAGAATTGAAATCTATCAGTCTGGAAAAGGTTCTGCGAGGCCAAACCACTGCTGAGCAAATAGAACATTGAGGCTCGCCGCAGAAAACATCTTGATGATCAACGAGACTTTTGGGAAAATATTCTGTGGACTGACGAGACACAGGTTGAACTTTTTGGAAGGTCTGTGTCCCAGTACGTCTGGAGTTAAAGTAACGGCGCATTTCAGAATAAGAGCATGATCCCACCAGTAGAATGTGGTGGTGGCGGTGTGATGGTCTGGGGCGGTGTTGCTGCTTCAGGACCTGGAAGACTTGCTGTGATAAATGGAAGCATGGATTCTGCCGTCTACCAAAATATCCTGGAGGAGAACGTCCGGCCGTCTGTTGGTGACCTCAAGCTGAAGAGAACTTAGGTTCTACAGCAGAACGACGATCCAAAACACACCAGCAGGTCCACCTCTGAATGGCTGAAGGAAAAACTACATGAAGACTTTGGAGTGGAAAGTCAAAGTCCTGACCTCCACCCTATGGAGATGCTGTGGCAGGACCTTAAGAAGACGCTTCATCCTGGAAATCCCTCCAATGTGGCTGAATTACAACAATTCTGCAAAGATGAGCGGCCAGAAGTCCTCCAGAGCGTCGAGTTATCACAAACGCTTGATTGCAGTAGTTGCTGCTCAGGGTTGCCCAACCAGGAAACACTTTATCACTCAGGGACATGTAGAACCCTTCATTTAAAAACTGCATTTTGTGTTTCCTTGTATAATCTTTAAATGTTTACATTAGTTTGATGATCTGAAACATTTAAGTGTGAAAAACATGCAAAAAAGTAAGACACCAGGAAGAGGGCCAACACTTCTTCACACCGCTGTATTTAAATGTTCTCAATACCAAAACTTGTACTTCAAATGATCCAGAGAGTTTCAGTGTGGACGGGACCGGAGCCAACCGTCTCTTCTTCTGTCCTCAGACTGACTGTCCTTCTGTCCTCAGACTGTGACTGTCCTCCTGTCCTCAGACTGTGACTGGTTTGTCTTCCTGTCTTGCAGCCTGTGAGACGGTGGCCGACACGCTGTTCAACACGGTGTGGACGCTGGGCTGCCGGCCGTACATGAACAGCCAGCGGCTGGCCTGCTTCTGTCAGGGGGAGGACAAAGACGAACTCTAGGCCCCAACAGCCACTCGCCTCTCCAACGTGCTCACTGCACCCTCTAGTGGTGCACAGTGGTATTACAGGACGGAGCCAGCAGCGTCTTTGCTTGAGATGATTTTTTTTTTTTTCAGGACGTATTGATACGACGCCTTTAAAGAAGCTGCGTCCGGGACACGGAACCGAAAACTGGATTAATTTATTTAGAAAGTTTGTGCTTTTGGTTTGTTCTGAATCCGGATTTACAAAGAAAAGTGTTGGTGTCAAGAGAAGAACCTCCGTCTGCAGTGTTTCTGTTAACAGTTCACAACGTGGCTCAATAAAATGTGATCCAAAACAAGCGTGTTTCACTTCACTTGCTCCGTCCTGGATTACACGTGGGATTATGTGACACCGGGATGAATCCAGGGTTTCCTGAGGGTCAGGAAACGGTCTGGACTCGTCCAGTCGTGTTTCTTCTGAGTAGAAATGAAACAAAACAGCACATTTGTTTCTGTAAAACATCAAAGTCTTTATAAAGTTCTGTGTGTGAATAAAAACAAACACTATAATCTCACACTCGGGCTGCTTGAGGCTGAGATTGAGACCCTTGACAGAGTCACCAAACATCGTCCTCGTTTCACCTGTTTTTCTTTTTCTCATTGAATTTGTAAAAAATATCCAGTTTTCTTGAAGTTCGTATTTAAATTGATGTCTTGCTCACAATACTTTGGTACTGCAGTGATGTAGGAGGTCTTCCTCCATCTCCAACACCTTACAAAACCTTCTAGTCAGTGGGAAGAGTTCAGGTTCATTAGACCTCATCTGTTCCTCAAAACGACGACAACCTACTGAACACATTCTGCTTCTTCACACGCCGACAAAACGCACAAGCTTCACAAAGTGGAGACCATCAGAGAAAGAAAACCTCCAGGACCTGGTCTCCTGCAGGCTGGGAGAGCTCAGAGCTCAGAGGGTCAGAAGGTCGGAGGTCAGAGCTCAGAAGGTCAGAAGGCCGGAGAGGACATGTAGTGAAATCCAGATTCTGTCCTTGAGAAAAGACGAACGACAGGACGGATGAAGGAGTGTTCATCATGACGGCCTCTTCATCATCAAAGTTCACAGGAAGTCTTCATCTATCTGTACAAAGACGACAAAACAGGATTAATGATGCTGAAGTGGAAAAAAACAAGTTTCCTTCTTTTCATGTCCCAGATCAATATTTATTTTTTTATTTCCATTATTGAATTCATTCTTTCAGTTTCTCATCTTTTCACTGCTGCAACCAGCACAGACTTTCTAAGCTCCGCCCACATGGTGTCACAGGTCGTCTCCCCTGCACCTCCTTTCTCTTCTCCTCTTCTGCTCCACCTCCTCCCCCTCCTCCCCTGCTGCACCTCCTCCTCCTGCACCTCCTTTCTCTTCTCTTCTGCTCCACCTCCTCCCCCTCCTCCCCTGCTGCACCTCCTCCTCCTGCACCTCCTTTCTCTTCTCCTCCCCTGCTGCACCTCCTCCTCTTCTGCTCCACCTCATCCCCCTCATCTTCCCCTGAACTATCTCCTCCCTTGCTCCTCCTCCCCCTCCTCTTCCCCTGCACCTCCTCCCCCTCCTCTCCTGCACCTCCTCCTCCTCCTCCCCTGAACCACCTCCTCCCCCTCCCCTGCACCTCCTCCCCCTCCTCTCCTGCACCTCCTCCTCCTCCCCTGAACCACCTCCTCCTCCTCCCCTGAACCACCTCCTCCCCCTCCCCTGCACCTCCTCCCCCTCCTCTCCTGCACCTCCTCCTCATCCTCCCCTGCACCTCCTCCCCCTCCTCTCCTGCACCTCCTCCTCCCCTGAACCACCTCCTCCTCCTCCCCCTGCACCTCCTCCCCCTCCCCTGCACCTCCTCCTCATCCTCCCCTGCACCTCCTCCCCCTCCTCTCCTGCACCTCCTCCTCCTCCCCTGAACCACCTCCTCCTCCTCCCCCTGCACCTCCTCCTCCTCCCCCTGCACCTCCTCCCCCTCCCCTGCACCTCCTCCCCTCCCCTCCTGCACCACCTCCTCCCCCCGCACCACCTCCTCCTCCTCCTCCCCTGCACCTCCTCCCCCTCCCCTCCTGCACCTCCTCCCCTGCACCACCTCCTCCCCTGCACCTCCTCCCCCTCCTCTCCTGCACCTCCTCCCCCTCCTCTCCTGCACCTCCCCCTCCCTCTCCACACAGAGACACTTCCATTAAAAGGTTTCACGAGTCTTTAATTTCAAATACCAAAATCAGAACTTTTTTCATTTTAAGTTTTTCTTTAGAAAAGATTTTTCCATTAAAAATCCAGTTTTCCTGTTAAATGAAATAAACCTCAGTCTGACGTTTCTTTTACCGACGTACAGACTCCACTGTGATGCGTCTCGACCGTGAGGCTGAGAGGGAAACGGGTTTGAATCCCAGGAAGATCGTCCGGAGTGAAGCTGAAACGCTGCCGTGGCGCGACAGCGCGTTGCCGTGGAGACGGCGTCTGATTCTTATTGTTTGATCGGTATTATCTTCAGCAGTGCTGCTGCTGAGGCAGAGCCTGACGAGGGTTCGGGGTTTTACGCTCACACCAGGTTTATTTAGAATGCAGACCACACAAACAGACTGAGAGGAAGAACGCCACTGAGCAGCCATTTTCTTCATCTTCCTCAGTTTCTAGTAACAGCTGCTGTGCTTCCATGGCGTTTGGACTGTTTATGACGAGTCGTCTTCACCTTCAACACTCTGAAGGAAGCTGAAGTCTAAACTTCTCACATCGGCTGCAACTGGTGTTGCTTTCACTCCAGAGACACACATTATAAAGACATGGACAAAGAGTTCAATTACAATCTGCTTGGTTTTAGTTTTAGTTGAAGGAGTTGAAGGAGTTGTTAAAGAGGAAAAAACAAAGAGCAACTAAATGAGCCAACGGAGCACATTTCCGAGTCTGAGGTGTTCAGTGGTCAGGATTAAATATTCCGTCAGATTAAACTGGACGTCAGACTCACCTGGAGAGTGAGAGAGGACTGGCGTCAGTCAGCCGGGGGTGTTGGAGGGGGCCGGCTGCTCGCTGCCGCCGCTGAACTCAGGCTGTCTGTTGTTGAGCTTCACTTTCTGGTTAAACGCTTCCAGCTGGAAAAACGACAAGGACAAAAACACAAATGAACAATTTCAAACGGGCTAAATGATCCAAAACAAAAACCAGAGAGGAGCTCCACAAACTGTGACCCATGTCCTCCATACAGGACTGCTTTCCCGCCCATATCAATAAGCTGATCAGCTTATTGATCACACCCTGATTCACTCATAATAACACCAACTTCCTTCTCAGCAAAACTAAATTAACATTTTGTTTGCATCCATCTTCAAGAGTCCCTGACTGCTTTTTAATCTCAACATTTCAATGGTGCAATAATCTGAAGACTTCAATGGTCAATAATCTGCAGTAGAAGGAAACCAAGAGGACGCGTGTCCTCAGCGCTCTGCATTCACACCGTTTCTGTAACGTGCGGTTTGATTATCGCCACAAGAAAACCTGAGGACGGCGAAATCACACCTTAAAACTTCATTTGCTTTTCAGTAAACATATTTTATTTCTGCATTTTCCCACAGAAACTAAAGAAGTAGGGATCAACCGATACCAGTTTGTTTTCAAAATGAGTAGTGTATGAGTACTCACCGATACTGAGGACCTCGGCCAATACACACTTATTGTTTTTCCACAGATGTTATTTGAACAACATTCCTACATTGGGTACTGACATTCAAAATGAGTTCATATATGGCACGGCCACATGTACTGTAAGATGGATGCTCAAGCCAGTTTCAGTCGCTCAGCTCCGTCTCCAGCCGTCATTTAGACGGTCACTTTTAGAAAAAGACGGCCGAAATAATAGCAGTTTGCTCAAAGCCTTTACCGGCCCGCGCCTTGCAGCGAAGGCCCGTAAACGGCGCGCTGCCGTACAGTGGTATAGGTGTCGTGGTAACGGTGGCAATTTTATGGGTACGAGTACTCATGCCTGGTATCGGACCGATACCCGGTCCCAGTATTGGTACCGGTGCATCCCTTTAAAGAAGTTAAAGTTCCTGTTCCAGGGAGTTTAGTTCTTATGTTGTATTATTAGATTGTTTTGTAGTGTGGAGGAAGGGCCAGTCGTTCACCTCTGGATCGGGTACAGTTTACAGTTCTGGATTTAGTTGGGTCCTGTTGTACTCTATCATTGTAAGAGCGCTTTGAGATGTTTGTTGATGTGATTTAGCGCTTTACAAATAAAATTGAATTGAATTGAATTGAATGTATAGTTTAGCTTTCTGATGAGTGGACCACAGATATGAAACATTAACGAACATGTGAATCATGTCAATTACTGCAAATTTCGGAGCAGAACTGAAGGCGAAAGTCATTTTTGCCGTTTATCATGAAAAGACTCATGATTTATGTCCACAAAGGGAGAAAAGAGAACCTAACCTCCCTGAATCATCTTCGACTTCTAATTTAAAGATTCTTATCTCAAACAGTGATCACATGAAGATGAACGTTTTGTCTTTGTGGATGTTTTAAGAGTTTTGTGGAAGGTTTAAATATTTGTGTGGGCATGTGTAACAGAATCGTATTTTTCTTTTTCTGCTCAGATTCCAGATAAAAACCTTCCGTCAGACGTTGTCTGATGGTTTCACACCTGAAGATGTTTGATGCTCACCTTCTTCCTCAGGTTGGCCTTGATCTCCTCCTCGGTGGGCTGCCGCCTCTCGTCTTCGGACGCCTCGCTGTGGTCGTCTCCTCGGCGCAACGCCTCCATCTTCTGCGCGGCCGCTTGGCTCTGCGTGCTGGCGTTTGCCGCTGCTGTCTGAAACAGGAACTGCTGGATCTTTCGGTTTTTATATTTCAGTTTGACCAGGTGTCTGAATTTGCGTTCCCTTTTTTTCCGGCTGTTGAGCCCCCTGCGGTTGCGTGTGTGTTGGGCCACGGTGGTCAGGCAGCGCTTGGCGGCGGCCTGCTCTGTGTTGATGAACCTGAGGCAGCGGTTGTCGGAGACACTCCCACTCTGCCCCTCGCTCTCGGCCAGGTCGGGGTTCATCAGGGTGACCAGGTCTTTAATGTGTTCGTTGCTGGAGTAAGAAGTGTCGGGGGCGGTCCCGCGGTCTGGATAGCCAAGGGAAAGGGAGGAAGAAGCCGAGTCCGGCGTCCAGTAGGGATAGGACGCCAGACCCGGGCTGCCGACGTAGTGGGAGTACTGGGTCATAGTGTAGTTTGAATATGCTGCCTCAGCAGCAGAGGGGGAGGTGCTGGTCTGAGCTGCTTGAAGCTGGTAATCCAACATGTGCTGGTACACTGATGCGTCGTCGTCCCGCCTGCTTTCCCGCCTAACGTCCCGGCTAACATCCTGGCTAACGTCCTGGCTAACATCCCGGCTAGCGTCCTGGCTAACGTCCCGGCTAACGTCCCGGCTACTGTCCCAGCTGTGGTCCTGCCCGCCATCCCAGCCGTCGTCCCGCCTAATGTCCCGCCTAGCGTCCCGCCTAGCGTCCCTGCTGTGGTCCCGCTTGCCGTCCCAGCTGTCGTCTTGCTTACCGTCGAGGCTGTCGTCCCGCCTGTCGTCCCGGCGAACGTCCCAATGCATTGCTCCGTCCGTCCTCCCTACTCTGCGGTGTTCAGGTCTTCGTCTGGAGCCGGCGCTGTGAGAGCGCGGATCAGGAGACGGGCTCCGGCTGCGACTAGCAGACGATCCCGAGGAGGAGGAGGAGGAAGAGGAGGAAGAGGTGGAGGAGGAGGATGAGGATGAGCGACTGTACTCTCTGTGGAAGCTCCTCTTCTGGCTCTCCGTCTCAGTCTGCCGGTCGTCGCACTTCCTCCCGTACAGCCTCTCCTGAGTGCGGTCCGACAGTCTGCTCAGCTCCTCCACCTCCAGGTTCAAGCCCAGAGTCCTGACGATGTTCTGCAGCTGTTTGTTCTTATCGTCCACCATCTGGGGCCTGTCCTGCTCCTCATCCTTCTCCCGCTCTTCATCTTTCTTCTGCTTCTTCTTCTGTGGTGCGGGAGACTTGGATTGGCTGCTGGAGGACATCCGCCGTCCCCCTTGGTGTCTCCAGACCTCCTCGGTAGTTGGTCTGGACAGACCCTCGCTGTTCAACCTCTGACCTTGGCTCTGGATCGGTGGACTTGGCTTTGCCTCCGCAACACAGCCGGGAGCGTTCAGGAGCGTGGCGCCTGCCAGAGGATCGTCCGTGTCGTCGTTCACGATCCGGCTGAGGAAGTTGATGTCCACTCCTTTGTTGAGCAGACTGAGGAAGCGTTCAAAACCTTTGCCGGCGGCGTTCTGCTGCTCTGCCGGTGAAGTGGGAGGATTCAGCGAGACGACTGGGACCTGCGAGAGCAGAGAAGCACACATCACACCCTGTTAATGCCATCATTTCAAAACCAGCTCTGGACACACGCTCTTCACCTTTTACACCAGTTTGAGAAAGTGGTGCATCTGTTTGTGGACGTTTTCCGTCTCTCTTTGGTAGTTTGATGTCCTCTGGAAGTTTTAACTCTTTGTGAAGAGTTAGTGTTGCATCATTGCGTCGTCAGTTTATTAATTCTACGTGTTCTGATTCTTTCTGCTGTCCTGAGGTGTTACTCCAGCGGCTTTGCATTCAGTTCGTTTCTTCATTTTCATGTATTTTATTCTTGAATGCCTCTGTGTATATTCCAAGTCTCCTTATGATGTTTGTAGTCACTTTACTCCTTCTTGTGGTGTCATGACTGCGATGTTCATCACATTGTGTCTCAGTCATTTTTGAAGGTATTTTGCTGAGTTCTGGATTACAGTCGTCAGACTTGTGTCTCTGCGGTTGGTGTGATATATGTTACCTCTCGGTTGTGAGTGGGTAAAGCATCAGGCTCTCCGGGCCTCTGCTTCATCAGCATCTTCACTCTGCGCCTCAGAGGATGGAGGTCGTGGGTCGGACGAGATGAGTCTGCTTTCTCTTTAGGCGACGCAGCCTAAACATTCAGTTACAAAGCAAACCATTTTATGAACTGTTATTTTTTTTTAGAATCACCGTGACACCAAGTGTTTGGCTGCTTACATGATTGAAAAAGCTGGGTAAGTGTCTCTGCTGTAAAATGCCCATCACCCGGTGTCGAAGACTTTCAGGTCCACACCAAGCGGAAGCTCCATCGCTGCTCTGTGATGATGCGTTATTCCCAAACACTCCCAGAGATTTCAGAACGAGGGAGGATTTACTGTTGTTAATCCTCTCCTCGATGTACCTGAGCTGTTGTCTCTTTCTGGTCACCTCCAGCTCCAGGTCCTGGTCTTGGTTCAGATCTCCTCCATCAGGATGCGAGTCTGACCTGTGAGTGGGAACATTGGGAGGACTGAGCTGCTTCCAATCCACATCGCTGCAGCTGCTGGGATAATCCCAGTAATCCCAGGCCCGATGACTCCCTGAGGGGGCTCTAACAGTGGTCTGCTTCTGGTTGGGTCCCCTCAGGTTCTGGTTCTGGTTGGGTCCCCTCCGGTGATGTGGGTCCAGGTTTGGAGGATTCATGTCTCTGACAGGAACGAGGGTTCAGACCCTACTGCGGCTCAGTGAGCATTAACTGATGCTGTCTGAAGACAAAACACACAAACCACACTCAGCTGGCTTTTGTACCACTCCAGAACAATATCAAAGCCTGTTGTCATAAAAAAAAACTACTTTAGTCCACCTACAGCTTCAGAAATGGGTTAGTTTGTGGACATTTAGCCTTTAGCTTTGCACGGCGGCGAACTGACTATTTACCTGCGATTCCGGCTTCTTCTGTCACATCGCGAAACAAATGTGAAGTCTGAAGAAGAACTCTCCGTGTGAAGCCTGAAAATCCGAAGTTACACGAGTTTAAAGGTCAGAAAAAGCACTGAAGTGAGAGAAAACAGACTCCAGAGGAGGAGCCTGATCCGTTGCTGCAGTGAAGATCCGCGGGCGGTGGCGCCCCCTGCTGACCGGAGGAACACAAACACACAATTCTGTTCTATTTATCCGGAAACTTTATTCTCAGAATCCTGACAAACAAAACAAGATCCAATACGCTGCAAAACTCAAATTTCTCAAATGGAAATGGCTTAAATTCTCTGTGATCAGATGTGTTCAGTTAGTTTCCACCTTTTTAGGTCTATTTGCATTTTTCTGAGCTCATTTCAAGTACATATGTGGTTTTGCCACGTCTACAATTTAATAAAAATAAATAAATATAATTTCAAGTAAAATAATGCATCGTTTTGTCATAATTTTGCAATATTTTGGGTCTGCAACGAAATTATTCTTTTATCGTGTCTTAGTGCTCATTTTGTGAAATTTCATGTGCATTTGTGCTTATTTAATTCTGTTTGTCACCACATCATGTCCTCGCCCACAGCTGGGATCCTATACAGGACTGATGGATGGAGGGATGTTGGTTGGATGGATGAATGATGGATGATGGATGGAGGAAGGATGGATAGATGGCTGAATCATGTTCACTGTCATCAGAAACTTTCAAGTTTCTAAACTAGAACATAAAAGATGGATGGATGATTGGTTGGTTGGTTGGTTGGTTGGATCAATGGATCGTTAAATGGATGGATCATTGGGTGAATCGATGGATGGATGGATGGATGGATGGATGGATGGATGGATGGATGTGTGGATGGATGTCTTGGGGAATTGATGTTGATTTAGGGCTAGGCCGAGGGCGCGTGTTTAGCCACAATACTTTTTTGAGTCTGACGTATATACTGTAAGTGACATGCTTACAATTTTAATGTCAGGATTGACATGAGCACTAGTGCACAGTTGGTCTAGTGGTTAGGAATCATACCTGCATGAAAGAGGTCTGCGTACAGTCCCAGGTGGTGTCACTTTATTTTTTTCATTGCGTCCCATCGTCCAGAGGTCTTGTTTGGACGTTGATATGACGTCCTGAAAGGACGTCATATCAACGTCCAGGTAAGACATACAAAATAAACTTCCTTCTGGCCTCCCTGAAGACGTCTTCAAGACGTATGGAAATGACGTCTTAAAGACGCCATCTGGACCACTGTTGCTCGGTGCGGTGTTTAGCGTGTGGAGACAAGACAAGCACGCTAAACTACACAATGTCATCATCACAGAAGACATGTTCTTTTCAGAGGAGACGATGAGACACAGCTGTAATGTGTCAGGAGGTGGATCCTTCACCTGAGGAAAGCATGGCGTCAGATTTGAGGAAGTTGGTAAAGTTCTGTCTCCAGGCTGCTGGTTCCACATGACTGGGTGAAGAAAAGAGTAACTGGACCATCCTGAGCAACAACCTATGGAATCACGGGAGTGCCAAAATTAAAAGGAAATTAATATATATAAGTGACTCCATAATACAAAAAATACACAAACGTAGTCATATTCTTTTTCTACCTTGTCTTTGCTTATTCCATTTTGTCAATGCTTCTCCTGTTTTGTCTTTGTCTTTTCCATTTGCTTTTTGTCATTGCATTTACTCGATGAGTCAAGCCGTCTGGAAAAGACAAAAACAATACAATGCAAACCAGCAACGGCTGTGGGGGGTCTTTCTGTTCAGGGTGGCTTTGCCTTACTGAACCGTCCCCGCCCGCCACGCTCAGGGACGAACTGCAGGGAGCTCAACGCTCAAGGAGCCGATCGTTACTCTGGACAAGCAGCAATACCAAAATAGCTCATCAGTCGTGAACCCTCTTGTTGGTGTCCCATTGTTTATTGAAATGTCTGCGCGACACTGACCCCTGGTGGTCTGACGAGGTGCAGACACTCCTCTCCATAACGGGTGCTGTTTGGAACGAGAACGTTTTTCAAGCGAACAGAGGGTCAAGGTTGTGCTCGGATGCCTGAGCAGCACCGCAACAAATGTGTTCCACTGGTACCACGATTACTGCTGCGTAAAGACGCTGTATACCTGCGTCATTACACGGTGTTCAGAACTCCGCCGACATTTCAACTCTACTCTCTGCCGTGACACCAAAGGTTGGGTCGCGGAACGCTTTACTAGGCCTGGCCGAGATGGCCTTACATCAATATCTTGATATTCTTAGGCCATACCATGATATATATCTCAATATTTTGCCTTAGCCTGAAATCAGCACTTTTGATGCGTGCAATCATACTAGTATGTTTCTGTCTACATTTAAACAGTCTTGTTCATACTACATTAATATATGCTAATATTTAACTTTGATTCAATAAAGGGGAAATTAAAAAAAGAGAATTCTGCCAAAACAGTACTTATTAAACAGCACAATCATACATTTTTAATTTTTTTTATTTTCTTCTCAATTGAATAAACAAATGCAGGTAGAACTTTCTCTGCTAAATACTTGCGACCAGACAGATTTATATCTTAGATCAAGTGTGTTGATGAGCTTTCTGAATCCAGACTTTTCAACATTCACTGGGACCGTGTCTTCTGCTATGTGGTGGGTTACCGCGGACGTTATCTCCTTATGTTTTGGACGATGTATTTTTATCGTGTATTCTTGATCTGGAAAGGGAAGACGCCAGACTCAATTCCGTCAGCGCCGGTCGCTTCAGCTTCTTAGCTGTGGAACCGGCAGGAGATGTTGACGTCGTAGTTTCAGACACTCTTCATTTTCTAGTGGATATTTTTAAACGGTGATATAAACTTGTTGTGCTGCTACATTTTGTGGCGACGCTACTGCGGCATGTTTTGCACACCACTGTTGTTTGTTCAAGGTCTTCCTTCTTGAATTCAAACTGCCGCCATACGATGGATCCCCTGCTCTATTTGTTTGGAATCAACTCATTTTCTTCCGTCTTCCGTGTCTGTTCGCACACTCCGCTACCCGCTAGCGCTCTGCTAAGCTAAGGTGTATGACGTAGCTCTGGGGAGAGTACAGGATGTCTGGAGGTGCACTCGTTTGGTCTCTGAGAGCTACACTGCCCCCTGGTGTTCCAAAGAGGTGCAGACGCTTCTCTCCACAACATGAGAGGAGGAGATTCAGCAGGTGCTGGATGCTGCCGTTTGGAATGAGAACGTTTTCCAAGCTGTGAGAGGTCGCCGGCTGCAGCCGGATATTTAATGCCCGTGGCTAAAAGCTACAGTGTGACACTGGAATATTCATGATACAATCATTTTCTATATCGCACAGAGAACAAGTCGTGATACATTGAGTATATTTGATATCTCGCTCAGCCCTACGCTTTACTGTACCGTCCCATACCGTACTGGCACATACTACGCAGTGGAACCGCAGCTTAAGTACAAGAAGACGTTATTTATTAGAGCAGACATGTGATTTGTGGTTCAACAGAAAAACTCCCTGAAAGCAGAAAAGAGTTGGCGAGTCTGTTCATCCAGGTTTGGTCTCGATCACCTGCAGACAGCGATGCCGCGGCACTGCCTTCGCTCTGTTTACTGTGTTCAGGAACGACGGGTTCGGGAATGTCGGGTTCGGGAACGACGGGTTCAGGGGCGGCGGGTTCGGGAATGTTGGGTTCAGGGGCGGCGGGTTCTGGAACGACGAGTTCAGGGGCGGCGGGTTCCGGAATGATGGGTTCAGGGGCGGTGGGGTCTGGAACGATAGGTTCATGGGCGCTTGGTTCTGGAACGATGGGTTCAGGGGCGGTGGGTTCCGGAACGACGGGTTTAGGGGCGGCGGGTTCCGGAATGACGGGTTTAGGGGCGGCGGGTTCCGGAATGACGGGTTTAGGGGCGGCGGGTTCCGGAACGTTGGGCCGGGTTGACCGAGAGCTGCACTGGGGAAGAAGGGAGGCTGCTGGGGCAAAAACAATCCAGCAGGTGGAAGTGAAGGCAGAGGCGGGAACAGCACCGCGGGGGGGTAGGGGGACATCACGTGAGCAGGAGGATGGACTGATGGAGGAGGAGGATGGACTGATGGAGGAGGAAGACGGACTAATGGAGCATACGTGAAGGGTGAAGCAGTTTGCGGTGATGAAGCAGAATCACATGATTCATCCTCCTGGGATCCAGAATTCCTTCGGTACCGATCGTGCTGGGACCCAGAGTCCAGCCGGTACTGATCGTGCTGGGGCCAGGAATCCAACTGGCCCTCTGCAGACTGACCCTCCTGGGATCCAGAGTCCAGCTCGTACGGACCCTCCTGGGATCCAGAGTTCAGCCGGTATCGACCCTGCTGGGATTCAGAGTCCAACTGGTACTCTGCAGACTGACCCTGGTCGGTCTTCTGGGTCTGCTGCCCCTCGGCACTGTCCGTCTGAGCGCTAAACGAGTCTTGCTTCATGAAGCCGTCTCGAGGTAACGGGGTGAAACTGGATCTGCTTGATGATGAGCCGCTCCGGCGTCTTGGAGAGTTGGACGGCCTGGAGCCGGTCTCTCTGCTGACTCTGTGGCCCAGGTCCGCATCCTTCCTCCCATACAGACGCTCCTGGATCCGATGGGACATTTGACCGAGCTCCTCGAAGCCCAGATCCATGCCGATTGCCTGCAAAACATCCTGCATCTGCCTGCACTTGTTCTGGTCCTCTGTAGTCGGGGTGGTCGTCTCCTGCAGCCGGACCTGGTCCTCACGCTGGAGGCCTCTCATCGGGCTGAGCGACCGGTTGCGAGGCGGTCTCCGGTTGTTCTGAGGACTCGCATGACGAGGAGTCCAGGACTGATCCAGGGCTCTTGGGACACGATTGGAGGGTTGACGAGTGACGTCTGTGGAGCTCTGAGTCACGATCTTAGTGAGAGTATCAACGTTCACGCCCTTGTTGAGCACGTCAAGGAAACGCTGGAAGCCTTTCGTCTGTTCCTGTTTGGGAACGTTGAGATGCTCAGTGGTCACAGCGCCTTCATGAGCCTGAGGAGAACAAAGGCAAATAAACAATGACTTTCAAATTGAATATCACCTGAACCAAACAAACACCAACTAAAGGGGAATAGGTTTCACTTGTATAGTAAATAATGCTTCACATTGTTAGTCACATTCATACACCAATGGAGGCGGCCGCCATGTAAGGCACCTAATGCATATATTGGGAGTAGTTTGGGGTTTAGTGTCTTGCTCAAGGACACTTCGACATGTGGAGACGGGAATCAAATTAGCAACCTTCTGATTGGGAGACGAGCGGTGAACCAAACGAGCCACAGCCACTACAGCAACACAAATCAACAGCTTCTCCTCCTCCTTACTGTGAGGGGGTGCTCATATCTGTTAGGAGTTTTTTACACCGTCATCGTGGGAGGAAAGTGATGTGACCCATCAGGTTGTGATTGACCCCGGGAAGTGTCTCGGGACAGTGGCGTCCCAGGAAAATACGTCCTACGTAAACATCATCAGTGCATGCCGTGTTTTGGTTTAAGAGAATGAGTTATACATTATGTCTTTAAAACTTCCCAAAGAAACTACGTAAAAGAGCCTGGAGGTCCTCCTGGAGGTCTGCAGAGACATGGAGCCTGAGAGTAAACATCACCTGGACGTAATGTAATTACAACAGCTGCTGGTTTGGGGGCGCTATCTCTCAAAATGAGCACTGACCAGAGAGGAAGAAAAGCATGACGAAGAAGAAACCGGCTCATTGATTGGCCCGGACTGAATAAGGAAGTCCCGCCCCTTTAGCCTGCTATTTGCTGAAGTCTAATTAGCTCAAGGCTAAGAGTTAGCCACAAACAACAACAATAGATAGTCTTCAGACCAGATATCAATGAGAGTCTTCCTCACTACTTCCTCTCTACTTCACGTCTGCACACAAGATATTTTCCATCTTTCTCTTTTCGATTCTGCTTCTTCAGATTCGCGCCATTAACATTACGAGTTTACTACCAAGAATGCACTGCGCTCTACGCTCCATCCTCTCGCTCCGCTAGAAAGTCCCCCGATCAGGGATGCGTACCGAATTCAGTGCTTTTCAGCCACGGTCCCACCGCACAGTACGTGCCAGAGCGGGGCGGGAGGGTGCAGCAAAGCGAACGTATGTGTCGTCATTAGGCAACAGTAGTTGGGTGAACAAGAAGGGAGTGGCAGTTGCCGGTTGCAGACCAGGCGTCCATCCGAGTAAAGCCCAGAACCTCCTTTCTCTGTGACAGAGCTTAAACGTTCCCATTTAAACAGCAGCGTCCGGCTCCTGCTGAATCTCCTCGTCTCCTGTTCCTGAAAGGACCTCGTTCCAAGACAGCGATGCCGTGTCGTACGCTGACCTTTCTATAAACCGAGTTAACAAAACACTCAGTGTGCACAAAGGAGCGTTTCCACATGAACACACACAAGAGTTCCTTTGCAAGTGAACCAAGACCCAGTGGACTCAACCAAACAAACCAGACTTTGCCAGAAAGTCCCTGAAATTGACCCTGGTCCGGATCAAACAGGGCTGGTGTGAACGCGCCCTTAGAGGACGTGACACAATCCAAGCTCAAGTGGTTAGCCAGAAACGCATCATACAGACAAATGTAAACAGTCTGAATGTGAGTCGGAACAGTCCGGGCTCACCACATGTGAAACACGCGTCAGACACACGTCCGGTGTAGACACGTTAACGTCCGGTGTAAACACGTTAACGTCTGGTGTAAACACGTTAACGTCCGGTGTAAACACGTTAACGTCTGGTGTAAACACGTTAACGTCCGGTGTAAACACGTTAACGTCCGGTGTAAACACGTTAACGTCTGGTGTAAACACGTTAACGTCCGGTGTAAACACGTTAACGTCCGGTGTAAACACGTTAACGTCCGGTGTAAACACGTTAAGGTCCGGTGTAAACACGTTAACGTCCGGTGTAAACAGGTTAACGTCCGGTGTAAACAGGTTAACGTCCGGTGTAAACACGTTAACGTCCGGTGTAAACACGTTAACGTCTGGTGTAAAGGTCGGAAACGGTGTCCATGCCTTAGCGTCCAGCTGCAGCGGAGAACTTTAGAGCACTTGCATCACGCTACAGACGTTAGTACCAACTACGAACAGGACGGTTACATGCAGAGAAGGAACTTCATTACAGGGGATCAATTCGCTTTCTGTCTTTACTTAGATTATTCAATAAACAAACATTTCACATTTTGATATCTTGAAAATGTATTCAGTAAGTTTTTTATGAGAACTTTACTCCATTCTAAATCCACATCACGTTTCTCAACTTGTCGGACTGTTAACCATCAAAAGCAGGAGATGCGAGTCCTGCTGTGTTTCCCTTCACCATGTTTCATCTGGTGAAATCCTCCTGGACACGTCCCAAGAGTCTGAACTAATGAGGAGGCGTCTCATCTGCTGGAGTCAGATTTTTCTCAACAAAAATAAAACTATACACAGGGAAGCAGAACCATGAAACAGAACCATGGCTTCACTTTCACCTTCTAACCTCCACCAACCTGTTTAGAAGACCCATTCTGCCAAAGCTCCGCTGACTGGCGGCGGTCCTCCTGATATGTGGACGTGGCTGGCCGCTCAGGGGTTTTTCGGGGTTTTACAGGTATCTGTTTGACATGGACGAGGAGAAGTTAAGCCACAGTAGAATTTCCTGGGATATGAAGCATGGGGGTCTGGACTAACCTGGGTGCATCGCTCCTGTGATCGTAGTCTCTCCTGTGATCGATCTCGGCTCCTCTCACGACCGTCTTGTTCCCTGTAACCCCCAGACGAACGTCTGTACGTTACTCCATCGTGTCGTTTGTTTTCAAACTCTTCCAGCCGATGCCTTTGTCTGAAATCTTGAGGCGCCTCTCTGTATTTAAAATTCCTGGTAGTGTGTGTGTCGGGGAAGCTGTCTGCTGGCTGTCTACAAGTTCTTTTCTGGTGCTCATATTGGGATCTGTGATCACTCTTTTCGTCGTCTGAGTATCTCGGCCGTTTCTTCTCAGAGGCGTCCCAAACGGGAGAAGACTCTGGTCTCCTCAGTGGACTCCTGCCATCCCGGTCTCTGCTGTACTGCCTCTGTGGAGAGTCACTGTGTCCATCTGCACTATGCATCCGGAAGGCGTCTCGCAGGAGACCTCTGTGAGGTTCATGTCTTTTCTCCCAACTGTCGTCATGTTGGTCCCACTGCTTTGACCTCCTGTCGCCGTGCGGCTGGCGCTGGCTGTACTTGGACCGGTTTGAGTACATCCTCCTACAGATGAGCCGACATGGGACCGTGAAGTGAGAAGACAAAAGAAGCAGTAAATAGTTTGATCCCATTTCACCTGCAGATGAAGAGGGAAATGCGCCGAATGTGACGTACGTTACGAATGCTGAGGGAGGGCTCCTGTTTATGTTTGTTTCTGACTCCAATGTCACAAAGGTAAATGTTTACAGATCTTTCTAAAACTTGTATGGTGTTACTTTATTATTGTTATTCTGACTTCTTTGGCGCCACGATATATCTCCTGTAATATGTAACTGATTTGAACCATTCAAATACCAAAACGTGCAGCTTGTTCATGAGATGATTGCTTTGCTGTATGCTTTTTTATGTCTTTATCCATTTCTGAATAAATCACAAAAACTATGAAAAAATGCCTCATACAAAGCAGATGGGAGAGGCACCGCATGGAGACGATCAAACCAGGTCAAAGGAGATCCCTTA